>NC_053393.1:402907961-403145461 GCF_905171765.1 Bufo bufo | reverse complement strand
GCTGATCTAGAAAATAATAACAGTAGTACTATATATTGTAACTTGAATTTCTCAACTATATGAAAATTATTTTCCATCACCCACTGTCTTCTAGCAGTAAACGACATCAGTCTGCCGTGAGGACTTTTGGTGTTGCTGTAGTGGGAAAGGGAGGGGTGGTTAATGGCTCCTGAAGCTCTTCTGCTCCAAGAATGAGCTGTTTGTAACAGCTCTGGATCTTAGAGCAGACTCCTGCTCTATGCTTTGGATCAGAGTTAGCTTCAATCCCATGTGTTAATGCTTGTTACCATGGCATGATCAAAGTGAACTCCCTCCCTTAATCAGGTCGCTGGTTTTGCCCTAACACCAGCCTGTGTCATGGAGACACAGGGTATAATAGAGTATGCTACTACTACGTAAAATTTTTAAGTAAATATAGAGTAGTGGCATAAAAATAGTTACTTTAATAAAATAATAAAATATCCTTAAACACATAGAAAACACCGTTATTCAGTATAAAATACATTTTATTGGGCATTCATGAGAAAATAATAAACCTACACTTAGTGTAAATAACGGATTATTCAGTATGAAACGTCAACAACATAATAAATACGTAAATTACACAGTCATTTAAAAACAGCATAGAAAAAATATACAACTTCTCCGCACAGACAAGGCCTCATACAGCCACAGCAAAATGAAAATAAATAAGTTATGGCTGCTAAAATGAAGTGAGGCTCACATGACAATATATAGCTGGTCATTAAGGCCTTTTCAGATCTTTAAAGCATCCTTCAGTATCTGAAGATGTGATTGAACTTAAATTTTTCTTCAGTGAAAGTTTGCCTGATTCTAGAGAACAGGTACAGCTGGACAATGAAAACCTTGTAGATTAGAACGGGAGCATATTAGCAGGATGACAGAGAAGGGATGTCACAAGGTGTAACTATATAGAGAGGAGATATTTAGCATTGTGCTGCATTGGTTACTGTATAGAATATACAGTAAATCTGTCATAATACAAAACTAAGTAATTACAAAAGTAAGTCATGTATTTGTATGTATTTTAAAGGGCTTTCCGAGCGTAAGATATTCATGACCTATCCTCAGGATACTGTAGGTCATCAATAGCGTTGAGCGGAGCAAAGCATTAGAAGCAGAATTCGGTCCGAAGTTTATGAAAAAAGACTTCGATTCGCAACGAATCCCAGTTTACACGAGGTTCTTGGTAATGAATGAGGTTTTCCTAAAATAGTGGCTGGATGTGTTACAAAGTGAAAGTAAGAAAAACGGGAATGCGAAATCACACATAATGCCGTCCAGCCAGCCAATCCACAGATGGCCATCCCCTCTTATGTCACATCCCTTTAAAACCCCCATCCCGCGCGGGCTCCGCCATTGTCCTGTGAGCTGAGCATAGGGAGGGACATGGCAATCATGGAGAGGGAGACTGCAGGGAGACATTCTGCGTCAGTTTTATTTACTTATTCCTACATCAGCCATAAACTAAGATATGTAATTCAGTACCAATAAGATGGAAACCTTTATTATTCTGGTGCCAGCGTGCCAATCAATAGCATCCAGTTTGCACCCCTTGGGGGGGGGGGGTTCTTGACCATCCTCATCTTTTGCTGGCTTTACTTGTTCCAAATCATCCTTCAAAGTCTCCATGTCCTAGAAAAGTCAGTAAGATGCAGAGAGAGGAGAGGCTGGATGTTTATGGTGCCATATTCTCATCGATGTTAGATGATGTGGAAAAGGAGGAAAAGCAGATGGCGGAAGAAGGGCCTGTAGGACAGGAGAACGCTAAGGATGGAGAAGTGGGTATGCCAGAGCTGATTAATATCCAGTGTTAACTGTTAAATAACCTGAAGGAAATTGCATGCAAGAACAGCAATAATATGCATATTGTCCCCCCAACCTAACCAGCCAAACCCCATACCAGCGACAGCCCCTGTTTAAAGGTGCCACGTGGCCATTAACAATGAAGATTGACTATACAGTGCTGTTTTCTTTATTACATGAAAGGCATTGCGGTTATTCACCACAGCATGGCCGCAACCTGCCCGCAGCACAGCTACTCCATGTGGCTGTACCCTAAGGCAGAGTGGCCTGAGGTATACCTGATTTATAGCTGTTCATGATGAATTAATTTGCAACAAATCAAATTTCTTGGCTAACTTTGGCGAAGTTGCCAAATCAAATTTTTCAAAACGTCACTCATCTCTAGTCATCAATATATGACCGGTGGGAGCCTGGGGGCACAGCAGTTTGAAGAGGGCCATAGTGCTCTGGTCCTCTTCCTAGACAGTGATGTCACTTTCATCAGTCATATAGCCTAGGCGCAGCTGAGTCTCATTCAAGTAAATGGGCCTGGGCTGCAATACCAAGCACAGCCACTATACAATGAATGGCACTGTGCTTGGTATGCTGTGGGAAGGCTGCAGTACTTGGCTGGAGTCCTTTTCAAGCAACTGATCAACAGGGATGCCCGGAGCCAAACCCCCACCTATCAGATATTTGTGACCTATCCTGATGATAGGTCATTAATATTTTAATAATATCTTACACCCAAAAAAAAAAAAAAAAAAAAACAATCAACTTCCATAGATAAATATTCAATAAACATAAATTTTTTTACGACTTGCAATTGTTTAGTGCATCAGATTGGCATAATTGACAGGTTAGAACAGCACAGTGATTAATGCTTTTGTCATACCTGCAACGCTTATCATAGATTCTTAGGTTTCTTTAGAAACTCAATTCTAAATAGTTCATTAGATCCCAATCTACACAGTGACAATACGCTTTCTTTGAGTGGTTAACCAATTGTCTATGAAATAAAAGTTCCTGAAATACCTGACAGTCCTCATTGTCCCGTACTTGTAACATCTGCTACCTTTTAACCAATCAACTACACTTACTTCTTTGTTTCTTCATGTGCAAAATGCTGAGCTAAAGCTAATCCAGAATGAAGAAAAAGAGAGAGAGACTGAGTATCGCTGCTCCGAGACAATATGGCCACCTGAATGCAGTCTTAAGTGATTAATCATGTTCTTCCTAATCTAACACTCAACTTTTCATTCAGGATGCAAATTGATAGTGAGTCTACTCTACTTTTTTGAATAATAATGCACTGACCTTGCATTTTACTGTCTCATGTGAACAAGTATCTGTTGTTTTCTAAGATTTAAAGTAGTGGTATGCCTAAAGTTTCAGACAACATTCCAGGTTAAGCTGCCATATGTGTACACAGGAGTTATAGCACCATATCTGACAATCATATGACTTGCATCTGACACTTTTGGGGTGAGATAGAGGACTTACTATTAGCTGCTGAATGTGCTGAATCATTCCTGTGCTGTCTGGTTTCTGTAGACCTCCTGCCTCCCTCTCCCCTCCCTCTCCTAATAGACTTCAATGGTATGGTGTAATCTGATCCTTCAGTGAGCGGGCAGCCTGTCTAGGCCTCAGAACACAGATTTCTTATAAATTTAATAGGGAAAGTTAGCTTAAAAAAGGGGGAAGAAGCAGCCTATAACTCTAGAACAAGGTGTTTTTCTCTGATAAGATTTATTACAAAGTTTCTTATATTCACCTGTAATATTGATGTATGCAAAGGTGTTTAAAAGAATGGTAACCATTTAAAACTTTACCAAAATTGTTGCACTAAAAGATAGAATGCACCTCCTACCAATATTCAACAGCAGGGAACACTGTGTTGCTTGCATCCAACTTGTCATTCATTTCAAAATTATCGAAAATATTCTATTAGGTGATATGACAAGAATCAGAAGAAGTTGTTATATGGATGAGGTTTTCAAGTAGGAGTCTTATCAACTATGTGATTGTCTTCTGCAACATGACTATACTAACTGTACTCTTAATAGACCTCAGTCCACACTTGTCAAGTGAGACCATGTAAGGCTCTTAGATATAAAATCTCAAAAGAGTAGGAAAAAAACTGAAGGCTGTACAGAAGCTATAATTTTTCTACACCTTAAAATTTGGAATTTTCTAAAATTTCACAAATTATACATAAATTTGTCCCAGTTGGGTACTCGAAACAGGCTACAAATGCATTGCAAAAAAAGTATTGATTCTTGATCAAATTGTATTCCAGTCTCCTTACTAATCAAACACACAAAAATAGAAGCAAATGGAGTCCCAAAGGCATCTTTAACCCCTTAAGGACTGTGCCAATTTTCAGCTTTTCATTTTTATGCTTTCCTCCTCACCTTCCAAGACTTATTTTTGCAGGACAGGTTACATTTTATGATGGCACCATTTAATTCACTGTTGAGGGAATTTATCACTGTAGGTTTGTTTGAGGCTATTTTTTAGAGTGGACTTGCTTTGCGCATTTGATCCAGATTTATGAAAATGGCACTAAGTTTTATAAAATTTGGCGCAAGTATAATGTGGCTTTGCCACTGTCAGTGTAAGTACACCAGAGGGTTGTCTGGCTTGCATAGAGATGGGACTTTAAAAAAAAAAAGTGGAACATCATAAATGAAAAGTGTTCTAATCTGTAATCCCGACCAACTTTTTACTCCAAGTGGCAAAGCTCATCAAAAGTCGCAATTTCTTTACCAAAAGTTTCAAAGAAATGCATAAAACGTTGCACGTGACACCACTTGCAACACTTTTATGCCACAAAAGTGGCATAGCAGATTTGATAAATGCCCCCCTGTATCTTATGTTGAAAAAGAGGAAATAAATGCTTTGTTTTTTTATTTGTGAAATTAAAAAACACATTTCTGCCATTGTTTTTTGGGTTTTGTTTTTATGTCAATCACTCTGTGTTAAAAATAACATGACAAGCTTATTCTGCAGGTCAGTATGATTAAAGGGGTTGGAGTAACTCAGACTTTGATCTGAGTCTTTGATCTATGAAAGTCAGATAGGTGCAGGTCCCAGCTCTGGGACATTCTCCTATCTCCAGAAAGCTGTCCTGAAGTGAAAGAGAGCACACCTCACATGTAGAGGCACCCTCCATTAACTGCAATGGGAGTTCTGAAAGTAACTGTGCACATAGTTCTCTTCTACTCCTGAGCCCTCTCATACATTCAGGCAAAAGAATAGAGCCACATGTGGGGTATTTCTAAAACCAGAAAACACAGCACAATAATAAGAAGGGCAAAACATGTTGAGCACAGAAATTGCATATCTGTGGAAAAATTGCTATTTTTATCTACGGTGAATGAATTCTTGCAAAATACCTGTAGGGTCAAAATGCTCAATACATCCCTAGGTACACTGTGTGAGGAGTATTGTTTCTAAAATAGGATCACTTCTTGTGGGTTTCTGTTTTATATTGAACCTCTAAACCTCTGCAGTTGTTGGCTAGTGCTGTATACCTTGTGATCACCAAAGTAGGCCTCAAATGCACATGGTGTTCTTTCTCTTTTGAACTCTTCAGTGTGCCCAAAAAGCAGTTTATGACCACATAGGGGGATATGGCTGTACTCTGGAAAAAGGATGTAACAAAATTTGGGTGCTTTTTCTCCTGTAACTCCTTGTGAATATGAAAAATCTGGTGCTAAAGCAACATTTTATTGTAAAAAATGTAATTTTTCATTTTCACAGCCAAGTGTTTCTAAATTATAAGAAACATCTTTGGGGGTCAAAGATATCACTACACTACAATTTCTTGAGGGATGTAGGTTTCCAAAATGTGGTCACTTTTTGGGGATTTCCACTGTAGGGATACCTCATGGCCTCTTCCAGTGCAACATTGTGCCCATATAATAATTCCACTAAAATCTGCCTTCCAAAAGCCATGTAGTGCTCCTTTGCTTTTGAGCCCTGCAGTGTGCCCATACATCAGCTTACAACCATATATGGGGTGTTTCTGTAAACTGCAGAGTGAGGGTAATAAATATTGAAGTTTATTTGCTGTTAACCTTTTCTGTGCTAGAGGAAAATAGATTAAAATGGAAACTGCAAAAAAAAAAATATATATATTTATACATTTCACCTCCATTTTTAAAGGGTTAATAATGTTTTTAAAATGAGTTTTGAGTAATTTAAGGGGTATAGCACCATTTTTTGTCTGGCTGAATCCCAGCATACTTGCCAGGTAGCGGCCAGATCTCCGCTGGACACCATTATAATCAATATAGCCAGCGGGCATACCGATAACATTCGGCAATGCCAAATCTAGAGAGCCATGGAAGGCTGTTCTTTGCAGCTTGCCAAATCTACTAATGGCAATGTGAAGCTAACCTAACCCAAACAATAGTTCACTGATGCTTTTCTGAAAAACAGACGTTCAATATGTTCCCGTTCAATTGTATGAGGGCTGTTGGTCTGTGAAAATGGACAAAATAGAACATGAACAAAAAAATAATAATGTGAATAACCCTATAGACAACCATTGTTCTTAAAACGGACACGTAATAGCCGCTAAAAAAAAATTGAATAAATCTGCAGTGACAAGTTCGTTTTTCACACGTCGTGTGAATGTAGCCTTGGACTGGCTGCCTATGTTTACATTGTCTTCATTATAGACAGATTAGTAGGTCTGCCCCAATATTCACTTCCTTATAACGCTTTGAAACCAGAAAACTAATCTGTAGAAATCATATGCAGTCTATTGCAAATCTTCTCCAAAAGGAAAAGGGCCTTCAGACATATTTCCTCCAAGTCAAAAGGCCCTGCAAGAGTCATGGACCTATGGCCCCTCTTTGTCAAAGCTTAGAGAGGTTCCATCTGTGCGGAACCCAATGGTCAGCAATATTACATTGGCAGTGGACAAACTCCCGACACACCTGCTGTTCAGCTTGTTTGAAGGTGTGTGAGCACTGCTTCCAGTTCAAAATTACCTGTGTATCATCTCATTTGCAGTGACCACCCAGTGTAATTCACTCGACTGAGACAAGCAGTTGTAATTGCACTGAGCCGCCTCTGCAAAGGAGATGGTATGCAGGCAATTTGAAGCTGAAGAATCATGAGCACGAGCACCACTACCCCTTCAAACAGCCGAACAACAGGGGTGCCGAGAGTGTGATCCCTACCAATCTGATATTAATGACCTATCCAGAATTCCAAAGAATAGGTCATCAATATCTTTGAACTGCACAACCCCTTTAAGCTACTGTAACCATGCCCAGCCTTGCTTGATTGACATCCCGCTCAACATAGCTGACTTCATAGACATGAATGTCATGTCAATGAAGCAAAAATTGACCTGATTACAGCAGATACACTGTTTGCTACCGTGATGTTAGAAGCCATCAACAGAAAACAAAATTTGAATTGCTTGCCAATGACATTCAGGAACCTGCCAACAGTTCTATATACAAGGCAAAGAAGATGGTAAATAGAAGACACACCTTTCTAGATCTAATTCTATATTGAATATGTTGAAGAAGTGGCATGGGTCAGTTTAACTGCTGACGTAGGGGAGGAATAAAAAGCTGAGATAGGATTTAGAAACACAAGTGTTGTAGAGAGCAAAGGCTACCTTAAGTGATTAAATGCATTCTCTGCATTTAGGCTGAGCATTAACCTGTAGGCGACCTGCCCCATACATGTACGCCGATGTGGGCCGTGACATGAGGACCAGCGCTGTACATGTTCGGCACTCTGATTGGGCAGGTTCAGGAGCTCAATCAGCAGCAGGGGGTCCGGCTATTCCTGAAGGCTGAGCCTCTGCTGTATACACCAGCATATGTGAATACACTGATGCTGGTCTATTAACCCCTTGTATGCCACGGTCAATGTCACATGATCCACCCCATCATTCGGACGCCATAAAAAAACGCTGCCAAAACAGCCATTTTTTGGTGATTTTTAGGGATGAGCAGACCCGTGGATGTTGGGGTTCACCGAGTTCGGCCAAACTTTGGGTCAAAGTTCAGGTTCAGGACCGGAACTTGACCTGAACCCCGTTGAAGTCAATGGGGACCCGAACTTTGGTGCACTAAAATGGCTGTCAAATAGTCATAGTAAGGGCTAGAGGGCTGCAAAAGGAAGCAAAATGGGGAGTAAGAGCAGGACAATTGCCCTGCAAACAAATGTGGCTAGGGAAATGACTTAAAATAACATAGAATAGAAAAAAAATTAAAATTTATAATCTTGAACTAGGAGATGGAGATCAAAGTGGAGTAGGAGGTTGAGCTGGCGGTAGATGTGGCGGTGTAGGTGGAAGCGGCAGTGGAGCAGGAGGAGATTGCCAAAACTGTATTTTTCTTATTTTTTTTTATCTTTCTTTCTTTATTTATTATAAATTTGGGAAGGCTTCAAAACATTGGGAAATGAAAAAAGAGAACGCAAAGAGAAAGTGCACTGGAGTATAACAATGGCTGGGTGTGGACGGTCTATTCAGCACAAGGTACGAACAAGCCTGTCGGATCCATGTCTGGTTCATTTTAATAAACGTGGGCTTGTCCACGTTGGCTATGGACAGGTGGCTTCACTTGTCTGTGATCACCCGCCCTGCCATACTAAACACATGTTTGGACAATACACTGGCTGCAGGGCAGGCCAGCACCTCCAAGGCATAAAGGGCAAGCTCAGAGCATGTGCCCAATTTGGAGACCCAGAAGTTCAATGGGGCAGACCCATCAGTCAGTACGTGTAGGCATATGTACACGTACTGTTCCACCATGTTGGTGAAATGCTGCCTCCTGCTAAGACATTCCCGTATCAGCTGGTGGTGCTAGTTGTTGTGGCGTGCTGACAAAGCTTTTCCACATTTTGGCCATGCTAACCCTCCCTTCTGAGGTGCTGGAGGTGCCCCAGCTGCATTGGCAACTTCTTCCTCTGCCTTTGCCTTGTGCTGCCACTGAGCCCCTGCTGTCAGGTGGGAATGCCATCAGCAGCACGTCTACCTGCGTGCGCTTGTACTCGCGCATCTTCCGATCACACTCCAGTGACAGAATTAAGGACGGCACATTGTCCTTGTTGCAGGACTCCAGCAGGGTGGCCACCCAGTAATCAGCACTGAATAGAGTGTGGGCAACTCGGCAGTCGTTGCACAGGCACTGCAGCATGTAGTCGCTCATATGTGCCAGGCTGCCCAGAGGCAACGACAAGCTGTCCTCTGTAGGAGGTGTATCGTCTGTGACCTCTGTATCCACCCAGCCACGCTGCAGTGATGCCCATGAGCTGCTTGGGGTGCCACCCTGCCGTGAATATGGTTCCTCATCATCCTCATCCTCCAGAACTGTGTCCCGGTTGAACAGTTGTATGCCTTGCCTCTGTTGGTGCAGGAACCCATCCTCCGAGCCACTTGTAAATGACTGGCCTGATAACCGTGGAAATGATCCCTCTTACTCCAGTGCCACATCCTCTTCCATCATCGCCCGAAGTGTTTTTCAAGGAGATATAGAAGTGGGATAGTAACGCTGAGGGCGGCGTCATCGGCACTGGCCATGTTGGTGGAGTACTCGAAACAGTGCAACACAGCGCGCACGTCCCGCATGGAGGCCCACTAGTTGGTGGTGAAGTGGTGCTGTTCTGCAGAGCGACTCACCCGTGCGTGCTGCAGCTGAAACTCCACTATCGCCTGCTGCTGCTCGCACAGACTTTCCAGCATGTGCAAGGTGGAGTTTCACCTTGCGGGTATGTCGCATATGAGGCGGTGAGCGGGAAGGCCGAAGTTACGTTGCAACGCAGACAGGCGAGCAGCAGCAGGGTGAGAACACTGAAAGCGCGCACAGACGGCCTGCACTTTCTGTAGCAGCTCTGACATATCGGGGTAATTTTTCAGGAACCTCTGCACCACCAAATTCAGCACATGTGCCAGGCAAGGAATGTGAATCAAACCGGCTAGGCCCAGAGCTGCTACGAGATTTCCCCGTTATCGCACACCACCAGGCCGAGCTTGAGGCTCAGTGGCCGAACCACTCATCAGTCTGTTGTTCTATGCCAGTCCACAGCTCCTGCGCAGTGCGTTTTTTTTTCTCCTAAACAGATGAGTTTCAAAGCAGCCTGCTGTCGTTTCCTCCTGGCTGTGCTGAAGTTGGTAGTGCAAGTGTTAGTAACAGGAGGCAACAGGAGGCAAAGATAAACGCCCTGCAATCCTCGGTGGCGGAAGGACATGCACCAAACTGTTATCCGCCTCAGGCCCAGCCGCCACTGCATTTACCCAGTGTGCAGTTAGAGAGATATAACATCCCTGCCCGTGCTTACTGGTCCACGTATTGGTGGTTATGTGTACCTTGCCACAGATGGCGTTGTGCAGTACACAACACATTTTGGCCGCCACTTGGTTGTGCAGGGCAGGGATGGCTCGCCTGGAAAATTAGTGGCGGCTGGGAACCACGTACTGTGGGACAGCCATCGCCATAAGGTTTTTAAAAGTCTCTGTCTCCACCAGACGGAATGACCGAATTTCAAAAGCCAGGAATTTTGAAATGCTGGCATTCAGGGCCAGGGATTGCTAGTGCGTAGGGGAATACTTCCTCTTTCTCTTCAGTGTTTGTTGGATGGACAGCTGAATGCTTCCATGGGACAGTGTGAAGATGCTTGGTGGAGGTGGTGGTGTTGCTGTCACAACCTCTGTTTGCGGGGCAGGTGCCACTGTCACTCCAGAGGGGGAGGAAGAGGCAGAGACTGCAGCAGAAGAGGGAACAGGAGGATCCCAAGATCTTTCAAGGTTTTTGAGGTGTGCACTCCACTGCAGCTCGTGCTTTGCATTTAGATGCCTGGTCATGTAGGTGGTGCTCAGGTTTAGAACATGTATGCCTCGCTTCAGGCTCTGATTGCACAGCGTGCAAACCACTCGCGTCTTGTCGTCAGCACATTTTCATAAGGACTGCCACGCCAGGGAACTCCTTGGAGCTGGCTTTGGTGTGCTCAGTCCCTGAGTGCGGTGGGCAGTAGCAGGCATACTGGCTAGGGGGCGACCACTCTGCTTTTTCACCCTGCTCCCTCTTTTGCTGTGCGGCTGGCGCTGTGTGACCACCACCTCTTCCTCCGAACTGCACACGTCACTTGCATGACCTTGATTCCATGTTGGGTCTAGGATCTCATCATCCTCCGCATCATCTTCCACCCACTCTTCTCCCCTGCCGTCCTTGCTGTGCTACACACAGAAGAAAGTCGCAGCAGTTGGCACCTATGTTTCGTCATCATCATCAGAGACGTGATGCGGTGGTCCTCCCATGTCCACATCCTGAAGCATAAGTGGTTGGGCATCAGTGCACTCAATCTCTTCCACTTCTGTGGCAGGGCTAGGTGGATGGCCCGCGGAAACCCTGCCAGCAGAGTCATCAAAAAGCATAAGAGATTGCTGCATGACTTGGGGCTCAGACTTCTTGGCTGATTTGCAAGGGGGTGAGGTGAAAACCCAATCTACTACGGCCTCTACTTGTTCTGGCCTCACCATTTGAACACCGGTATTCGGGCCTAAAAAAATAACGGTGACCATTTTGTCGCCTATGTACACATGAGGAAGGTGTTTCATTTGGGCATGTAGCTGGCACAGATCGACCACGTCCTCTCCCTGCAACAGGAGCTCCACCAACACCAGCAGCACAACGACCAAAGCCACGTCCCTTATTTGATGCTCTCCTCATTCTTTGAGGTCACCCACCAAACTAACAGATGGATTAACTATATTAATTTCCGTGTCACGAATGCAGTGCAGGTGTACCTCACACCAAAAATGGGTATATGTCACCCACCGATCTAACAGACGGATTAACTATATTAATTTCCCTGTCACGGATGCAGTGCAGGTGTACCTCACAACAAAAATGGGTATATGTCACCCATCGAACTAACAAACAGATTAACTATTATTTTTTTTTGTCAGTGGTATAAAGATGGTGCATTGCACCCACAAAAAATGCTATAGGTCACCCACAGAATTAACAGCCAGATTAATTATTATATTTCTGTGTCAGGGGTGCAAAGCTGGTGTATTGCACCCACAAAAAATCGCTATAGGTCACCCACAGAATAAATAGCCAGATGAGATTCCTAACACTCTCCCTCCCTTCAGCTGCCTGCTTCCTGTCCCTGCACTACTCAGAGCTGATGGGCGGTGCTACATGTGATCCAGCTCGTATAGTGCCCACAGCTTAAAAGCTTGTTGATTGGCTGCCCTGCAGACTTGTCGCATAATATAACCCGCTAAGATTTGTATAGCTATAGGGACATGAGCAGACCAAACAATCAATTTCAATTTCAGCTAATTGTAAAGTCACCAAAGTGCAAAAGAAATAATAATTTAATTAATGAACTTCATATTGCTGGAAGTACTAGGTAAACTATTTAGAGGAAGAGAACACAAATGCAATAGCACTCTGCAATCAGCACTCCGCCCTGCCTCCATGCTGGATGATGAATGAGGCATTGGTGTACATTTTGGCCAAAGCGTAATAAGCCACTCACCACGTCAAGGTCGCCTCTATGAGTGGTCCCTAACACTAGTTCCTACCTGTTTATGGGCCATGACAGCCACACAAAGTCCAGGGAGCGCAGGTACAGCATGAACGCCAGGCACACTCTGCTTTTAACCCCGTCCGGTGCCGTTACAGCTTTCATCGGATCCAGGGATGCAAGTACCAACATGCATGCTGAGCCCACTATATACTTCTCCTGGAGCCAAATGGCTACTTGTAGGCCCTGTAGAAGTAGACTCAGTTTTATACTGACTTTAAAACCAGCCTCCAGGGCCTACTACTACTTCTACAGGGCCTACCAGTAGTCATTTGGCTCCAGGAGAAGTATATAGTGGGCTCAGCATGCATGTTGGTACTTGCATCCCTGGATCCGATGAAAGCTGTAACGGCACCGGACGGGGTTAAAAGCAGAGTGTGCCTGGCGTTCATGCTGTACCTGCGCTCCCTGGACTTTGTGTGGCTGTCATGGCCCATAAACAGGTAGGAACTAGTGTTAGGGACCACTCATAGAGGCGACCTTGATGTGGTGAGTGGCTTATTACGCTTTGGCCAAAATGTACACCAATGCCTCATTCAACATCCAGCATGGAGGCAGGGCGGAGTGCTGGTTGCAGAGTGCAGAGTGCAGAGTTGCATTTGTGTTCTTTTCTTTATATATGTATTTCGCCATAGCGATGTGTACCTGCATATAGGGTTGTGCTGACTGAATCCCCCACATTTTTTCTATTTAGAGGAAGGTTTATTATATGCCACAGGTCATATGTACAAAGCAAATAGCATTTTGTGAAAATAGAGGGAAGGGACAGAAGAGGATTAGTGTTGGTCAAGCACCAAAGTACTCGGGTGCTCAAGTAGAATACCTCGGGATGCTTGGGTGCTCTACCGAGCACCTAAGCACAATGGAAGTAAATGGGGAACCCAAGCATTAAACCAGGCACCCCCTGCTCTGAAGAGGGGAGGGTGTCTGGTTCACAGGAAAAGGTCAGAAATTGATGGAAACATCCCTGAAATGGTTTGGAAACAACATGGGGAGGATGTCTGGATGCATCTTGGACTCCCAGGTCGCTGCTGGGAACGATGTTGTCCAAGTAGTACACCACTTTTACAGACTGACAATAATATGGATCCAACCAAAGATAAAATCGATTTTAGAGGAAAAATTTTTAGAAAACATTCTTTCCTGTACATTTACGTGTATATAAAGTGCAAGTGCTGCCAAAAAATACAAGGAAGAGGCACTCCGATACAACCTGTATATCACATAAAGGAGGGCCTTATTCACATTGTGGTACAATTGTTCAGGTAGTGGGACTTCTACACTCATAAAGCGTATGCTCTAAGGAAAAGGGTTGCGAAAAATTACAAGGTACCAGCACTCCAATACACCCTTTATTACACATATGATTGATCGCCTGCTGGTGACCCCATTAGGAGCAAGGGCCTGATGGTGACCATCTAAAACATTAGGGGCAAGGGCTTGCTGCTGATCTAACCATCTAAAACATTAGGGGTGAGGGTCTACTGAGCTGACCATCTAAAACATTAGGAGTGAGGGGCTGCTGCTGAGCTGACCATCTAAAAAGTTTTGTGGGCGAGGGCCTGCTGCCGAGCTGACCATCTAAAAATTTAGGAGTGAGGGTCTGCTGCTGAGGTGACCCTCTAAAACATTATGGTTGAGGGCCTGCTGGTGATCCTCTAAAACATTATGGGTAAGGGCCGAGAAAATGAGGATTGAACCATATACCCTTTTTAGTGGTGGAAGGGGTGCATGGGAATACAGTGTATTCAATACACTATAAAAGCCACATTTAGAGTGCCTTTATGTTCAGCCACTTCCCTCTGGTGGACTAGAGAAGACAGGGGCAATCTAGGCCTTGTTCATTTTTATAAGTGTCAACCGGTCAGCATTTTCAGTTGACAGGCGGATGCGCTTATAAGTTATTATGCCCCCAGAAGCACTAAATACACGCTCTGTCAAAAAGCTGGCGGTGGGGCAGGCCAGCACCTCCAAGGCATAGAGCGCCAGTTCGTGTCACGTGTCCAGCTTGGACACCCAGTAGTTGTAAGGCACACAGGGATCACTGAAGACGCTGACACGGTCTGTTTTGTACTCCTTCACCATCTTCCAAAATTTTTCCCTCCTTGTGAAACTAGGTCGCACATCAGGTTGAGGGTGCTGGCAGGGTGTCATAAAACTTTCCCAGGCCTTGGAGAGTGTTGCTCTGCCTCTGTTGGAACTGCTGTGTGTTCCCCTTGTCTCCCCTCCTGGGTTGGCCAAGAAACTAAGGTACTCTGCAGCCAGCGTTGCCAGGTGGAGTTTTTGGAGCAATTTTTCCACAAGGACCTTCTGGTATTGCACCATTTTGCTCGTCCTCTCCACCACAGGAATGAGAGATGATAAGTTCTCTTTGTAGCGGGGGTCGAGAAGGATGAACAACCAGTAATCGGTGTTGGCCAAAATGTGTACAACGCGAGGGTCACGGGAAAGGCAGCCTAGCATAAAGTCAGCCATGTGTGCCAGAGTCCCAACAGACAAGACTTTGCTGTCCTCATCAGGAGGATGACTCTCAATCTCCTCATCCTCTTCCTCCTCTTCTACCCATCCATGCTGAACAGATGGAATAAAACTTCCAAGGATACTACCCTCTGTAGCAGAGACAACCCCCATTTCCACCTCTTCCACATGCAAAGCATCGTTTTTAATTGTGAGCAGCGAGCGTTTGAGTAGACACAGAAGTGGGATTGTTACGCTGATAATAGGGTTATCGCTGCTCACCACCTATGTTGTTTCCTCAAAGTTGCGTAAAAACCTCACATAGGTCAGACATCAATGCCCACTCGTCGCTTGTGAAGAGTGGAAGCTGACTGGAAAGGCGATGGCCATGTTGCAGATGGTATTCCACTACTGCCCTCTGCTGCTCACAAAGCCTGGCCAACGTCAAGTTCCAGCATGTGCTCACGTCACACAACAGTCGGTGAGCTGGCAATTGCAAGCGCTGCTGCAGCGTTGCCAGACTGGCGGAAGCTGTCGATGACTTGTGGAAATGGGAACACACGCGGCGCACCTTCACCAGTAGCTCAGGCAAATTGGGGTAGGTTTTGAGAAACCGCTGAACCACTAGGTTGAACACGTGGGCTAGGCATGGTATGTTGCACCAAGTTGTGGCCATTATCAGACACAACCATGGTTGCAGGTTGAGTGGCGAGAGCCACAGCTCAGTCTGGTCCCTTATCCCCTGCCACAGCTCTGCGGCGGTATGCTCATGTCCCTCTTCAAACGGGCTTGGCGAGAGGTCCAAATTAGGGAATGGCGATGAAAACAGCTCCTCGGAATATCCGAGTGTGGGATTACTTGTTTGCCAAGACTCTCCATGGTGGGTGGAAGGAGTATCAGGGTGAGGATTCTGTTGACCAGTCTCTTGGCTACTGAGACTAGACTTTGTGGAAGACAGGGTGGTGCTTAACCGACTGGAAGCATTATCTGCTGCAATCCAACTGACCACCTGGTCTCACTGGTCTGACTTTGAGAGACGTGTCCTGCGCCACCCTGCAAACTGGTACATTAAGCTAGGTATTGTTTCTTGTGCTCTGTAGTGTTGATCGCGAATATTCTAATCGCATATTTTATCGCGAATATTGGCACTTCGAGAATTCGTGAATATCTAGAATATAGTGCTATATCTTCGTAATTGCGAATATTCTAGATTTTTTTTCATTAGTACCCATGATCCCTTACTGCTTCTTGCTTGTGGGCCAATGAGAAGGCTCCAATATCTTTAACTTTAGGAGTAGTGTTAATCGCAAATTTTTGTATCTCGGATTTTTATTGCACATTTTCTGATTGCCGATTTTCACAATTAAGAAAATTATGACTGGAGATCACAAATTCTCTAATTCGCGAATATTCGCCCAAATATTTGTGAAATATTGTGAATTCAAATATTGCCCCTGCCGCTCATCACTGGTGCTCTGGCAGCAGGCACAGTTTCACTGCGCCCAGGGCCACGGCCTCTGCGTGCACCATCAGCAGCACAGCCACTTCCCCGTCCCTTACAGCTTGCCTTGCGCATATTAAATGGTATATATGCTTGCAAGTATGTCACACGTACAGTAGCTCAGGTTTTGTAAGTGCATGCGCAAATAAAGTACACAGAATGTCACAGATATTTTTAGGATGCACACGTTAAACAGGAGGTATAGCGCAAGTAATGTCGTTGTCACTACCGCCTAATAAAAAATTACACTGAATGAATGTCATTGATATTTAGGAGGCGCACATGTTAACCAGGAGGTATAGCGCAAGTAATGTCGCTGTCACCACCCCCTAATAAAAAATTACACTGAATAAATGTCATTGATATTTAGGATGCACAAACGTTACACAGGAGATGTAGTGCAGGTAATGTAACTGTCCGCAGCAGACACCGTCTACAGAAAAAGTACACTGGATGTCACAGATATTTTTAGGCTGTGCACACATTACACAGGAGATGTAGCGCAGATAATGTCGCTGTCACCAGCGGCGAAAAAAATTACACTAAATGTTACTGATATTTTTAGGCTGCGCACACGTAAGACAGGAGATGTAGCGCAGATAATGTCGCTGTGTGCAGCGGCCAAACAATTGCAAGCTATTTAGCGCAGGTTGCGCTAAAAATACAGTTGCAAGAAAAAGTATGTGAACCCTTTGGAATTATATGGATGTCTGCACAAATTGGTCATAAAATGTGATCTGATCTTCATCTAAGTCACAACTGTAGAGGCTGAAATCTGCTTTTTTACGCTGGTCCTTTAGCACAGTCTGGGTAAAGCTGTCTGGAGCAGGTGATTGAGGAGTTGGTGGGCTCATGGTCTCTGGAGGAACAGGGATCAGGTAAGCAGGAGAGCCTGCCGTGCTACTTAATGAGTAGGTCTGGCATTTTATCGCAGCCACCAATAGGGAGAACATTGTGCATAAAGAATTTTACATCTTCTATTAAGTTCAATATTCAAAAAGCGCTCCATTTTATGAAGAACCTAAAATGGTGATGCAAAGCATGACTTTTTAAAATTTCAATTCCCTCTGTATAATAAAACATAATTTCTCATACAACACATTGGAGGAGGCACACTCAGTCCTGCAATGTGCCCCCATGAGATCTGTGTACACCCTGCATAGAGGAATCCTGAACATGCAGAGGAGGTGGCAGGAGGTTTCATGGTAGATTTCCTCCTCATAAGAATTGCTGTATAAGGCAATGGGCCCACATATGCCCACAATGGGCCCACATATGCCCACACTTGTAGCTGAGGTGGCATGTGGGCTTGGATGTCAAACGTCCAGTTCCATCAGCTCTCAGACATGCCCCCAACATAACAGAACATTCTTCAAGCTTAAAGGGAATGTGTTGTCAGAAAATGACCTGCTGTTTAAATCACTTTTTTTATTTTTAACATATTTAAAAATAATTTATGTTATTTTTAATTTTCACTTTTTATAGTTAAACAAAAATGAAAAATCTAGCAGTTTTTGCCCTGGCCACTATCTCTAATAATTGGCGCCACCTCTTGGTGTGTACAGATTACTTTACTGCAGTTAACTCATTTTAAAGGTGGATTTAGACGGTTCGACTGAGCGGCCAATTGTCAGCTGCTCATTTATTGAAGGAGACCACACATTTACATGCAGCAATCTCCTTCACTGTATGAGGACGGAGGATCGCTATAGCAGAATCATGGCTTCTGAGCAGCAGATCGCTATTTAGACTACACGATTAGTGATGGACGAACATCGACCGGGACGCTTCGCGAACGCGATCAAATGTTCGCGAACCGTAAGTTCGCGGCGGGCCCCATTCACTTTAATGACAGGCGAATCTGAAAAACCTTCAGGTCATATTTGCAGCCAGCAAACACTTACTAGAAGTACACAAATAGTCCCACAACATGGACAGTGATATACCAGAGGGGAATCAATGACAAAAATTTCCACAAAAAATATGTATTTTAATCAGGGGCCATTTTTATGCATCTTAAAGGAAACTCTCAAAAAATGGGCCCTGCTGGAGCCTAGAACATTTTTATTTCCTATCTGTTTGATGTATACAAATGTACAGCACTCCACGTTTTTGGATCCTGCAGAGTCTTTTTTTAAAAATGCATACGTTAACGTAAATTTTTTTCTACCATGGAACTGTATGGTGAACGGACACCACTGTACGGCATCAGTCTGAGGCATCTGTTAACGCATACACTTTTGGTATGCATTAAATGGATGGCAAAAATAGGATGTGAACCCAGCCCTGGTGTCAGAATAAGCACCAGTACACAGCGGAGCAGTGTGGCGGAGAGGGGAGGCCGCCATGTACTGACAGAGCGCTACCTGGTCCTGGTGGTCAGGGATGAGGACTGCGTTTCCCAAGAATCATTTTCTACTGGGAAATACAGGGCACATTATAATACACTAGAATGTGTATAATATAAAGATATTAGCCCTACCCTCGAATGATAATACAATTAGGTGATAATTTATTATATAGAAATACGTCTATGTTAGGCGTATTTCTAACACAGATTGTGGCGCAAAGGTCCTTAGCATCGCAATCTGCATATTTTTCTCGCTCATGCCAGGTCTAAAAAATTGATGGAGTGGGCAGGGAAAGGGATACAGTTATAGCCATCCAGTTATTGGATACCACTGCCATACATTGACTGGATAACACAGAACATAGAAATTATTGTTTCCAATAGTGTTTGTTACTCTGTGTAGATGCGGTAATGCAGCAAAACCGCAAACAAATGCTGCACTGCCTAACTGCACTATATAGAAAGTATATTAGTGGTATATAACTCCCCTGCCTCAATCAATTTTTTGGGGGGCAACTAATAAATCACACCAGTAGAAATTATTTGTTCCAATAGAGTTCGGCACTCTGTGTGGCTGCAGTATCACAGCAAAACCGCACACAACTGCTGCACAATACAAATGCTCTATAATATACTTTCTATGTTATAAAGTATATTATAAGTATGTTACACATATCGATAGCACACCTATACCAATCCTTAAAAGGACTTTTGTGGCCCTATTAGCTAGTGTTTGGTGTCCCTAACAGTCTGTCCCTGCTCCACACAGCAACCTCTTCCTACACTGGCAAAACACTGAATGTAAAATGGCGGCCAGATCAGGTTTATTTATAAGGTAGGAGGTGTGTCCATGTGCTGAAACGTCTCAATTGGCTGTCTTGTACCACCTGATGGATGTGTCATGGGTCAAAGTTCTTCACAATTAAAAAAAAATATGGCGGACGCGAATATCGCCATATGTTCGCCCGTTCGGGAACAGCGAACAAGCAAAGATCGCCACGAAACGACCACCAGGCGAACCGCAAGGCCATCTCTAATCACGATCCGCCTCTCAGAAGCTATGATCGGTGGTGCCTGCATGAGCGTCATCTCAGGCATCCCCCATAATAATGTTCAGGAAATAAAATAAAAAAATCTACATTCTGAAAATAAAAACAGATTTAAAAAACTGGCTGATATAATTTTTCGTGACACATTTCCTTTAGCAGGGAGTTCTCAGGTCATTAAAGACCATGAGTGCATCGTACTGTTGTTGCCTGAAAAGTGTGGGTATGGATCACCTCTTGTAAATTGAATGCAAAAAAAAAAAGCTTCATATGAAATGTTAAGTAAACACAAACATAAACTCAAGATACCCATTGTGAGTAAGAGTTAGGAAAATGAATATTTAGTTTTAATAATTCACTGTCTCTATAGCATTTAACTATTAAAATCATCAAATAAAATTAAATTAATTTGTTCTCATTTGTTCCTCTCCCATTTTAGCTTATCTGTAGCTTAAAGTCTTAAATCAAAGTCTGCATACTGACAAATTAATAACTATTTGGTGATAAAAAATTCTATTATAATTGCAACCAACTGCATCTTCCCCATCTTAAGAAAACCAAACCTCCCACATTATGAGTGGATTTCAAAATAATTTTTGTCAATAGCTTACAAGTTATCAAGCTGATAAATAGCAAAATTATACTTTCCACCATTCTGTCAAGAAAAAAGTATTGCACCAATTGCACGATTTTTGTATTTTGGACAAATCATTCAGGGTTGGTTCCAGATTATTGGAGATAACTTTTAGGTCTCTTTAGTGAGTGGTCTTCCTTTCTTTTCATTTTCAAGTAAAAGTCTATATTTAAATTTCACAATTCACAAATAAAATTCTTCCTGTGTGCATTTTGGGCCTTCGTAACCAAGCAATATTTTTATTTTTTTCATTGGTGCATTCCAAGAGCTATAACTTTTTTTTTTTGCCAATATAGTCATATTAGGCCATGTTTATTGCAGGATAAGATGTTGTGTTTATTGACACCATTCACTTTTATTAACTGTTTCTGGAGGGGATGGTAAAAAACAGCAATATCGCCCCTGAGTTTTTATGTTGTGGTATAAATAACATAAATGTATTCTCCAATCTCCAGGTCATTATGATTACAGCAAAATCAAATACATATATTTTTATTTTTTGTGTTTTTTTTTTCTTTTGCACAATAACAACAAAAAAGACCCATAGCTTTTGATTTTTTTAAATTTTTTACTGAGCTGTATCAGGGATTTTCCATTTTGGGATACATAACGCTTTTTGATCTCTTTTTATTCCGTTTTTTTGCGTAGAAATAATAAAAAAAAAACTAATTATGCCATTGTTTTATTATTTTTTTGGTTACAGCATTCACCGTGTGAGAAAAAAGATTACATGATAATTGCATAGTGTGGGTTGTTTTGCATATGGCAATATCAATTATGTGGAGGGGATTTTATTTTTGAAGTTTTTTTTAACACCTTAACACATAATGCCGTAAATGTATGGCATTATGTGCCAGCAATTGTATGGAGGGGGCTGCTGCATTGAACCCCGTCATTTAACCCTTCAGATGCCGCAATCAATTCTGATTGCGGCATCTGTGGAGTAAGTCGGAGGGATGTGACTCTGCCATCTGACTGGAGCCCCCACAGTGAATTTCCAGGGCGCTGATGTTACCATGACAACCTGCACATTGCTGAAGCCTTCTAGGCCTGCCATGGTAAGTTCCCTGCAGTTCTCTACATGAGGCCCAGTGCAACAGGGACATTGTCAAAATCCTATTCACCCTAATAGATCTCTATTAGGGTGAATAGGACAAGGGATCAATAGTTAACAAGGGCTAATAGTTAATAAATTAAAAGTAAAAACAAAAAAAAACTAAATATAAACATTTTAAATCACCCCCTTTCCCAATTTAACATAGAAAAATATAAAAACAATTTAAAAAAAATTTGGTATCGCCACGTCTAAAAATGTCTGAACTATTAAAATATATTTTCTTAATTTCCTGTGCGGTGAACGCCATAACAGAAAAAAAAGTAATAAAAAAAAAAAAAAACCATATATCTTTGGTGATGCCGAAATCATATTGAGCCACAGAATAAGGATGTCATGTCATTTGGAGTGCACAGTGAACGCTGTGATGTCAAACCCCCAAAAACCTTGGCGGAATTGTGTGTTTTTTTTATTTTACCCCACAAAAAATTGTTTACCTGTTTTCCAATATAGGACATGGTAAATTAAATGGCGGTATTAAAAAATGCACATTGTCCCTCAAAAGAAAAGCCATGATTTGGCAATGTGAATAGAAAAAAAAAGTTATGGTTATTGGAACGTGGGGAGTTAAAATCAAAAATGTCCAAAAAAATAAAAATACTTTTTTTTAACTTGGAGATTTTTTTTAAATAAAACTTTTTACCTTTTTTTTTTACCACACAGTCCCACAAAAGGACTTTGATATTCCATAATTTTGATTGCTTCCATTATACACTGTACTAATTATGTAGTACAGTATACTATATACAATGGCATACAAACATTTGGGCACCCTTGGTCAAATTTATTGTTACTGTGAACAGTTAAGCAAGTTGAAGATGAAATGATTTCCAAAAGGTATAAAGTTAAAGATGAAACACACTTTTCAATGTTGTAAGCAATATCAGTGCATTATTTTGGTTTTGTACAAAGTGAAAAAAGGAAAGGAGCACCTTGCACATGTATTGGATCCCAGGGAGATTTGAGCACTCAGATAACTTTGGACCTTAAAGAAGAACTCTAGCAGACATTTGTATTCTCTGACCTGTTAGAAAGGTACATGATGTAATATGTAGTGAATGTAATCTTCTCATTAGTTACTGTATTTGTGAGTTATCCTCTCCCTTCTAATTTCTAGCAATTGTCATATGACCAACTCTCTGATCTCCAACTGACACAGGACAGGAAGTCAGTTACTTCTCTATTCATTCCTATGAGACTAACATTGAGGCTTTCATAGGAATACAAAGATAAACTGACTTCCTGTCCACAAATGAGAAGCTGTGTTATTTGGAAAGTGTGATTGCTGGTCACATGACACAGCCAAGACGCTGAAGGGAGGGAAAAACTCACAAATACAACTGATAAGAAGATTACTTTTACTACAGATTACATCATGTACCTTTCTAACATGTCATAGAACAACATTTTTACAGGAGTTCTGCTTTAACTAGCCTGTTAGGGTTAAGGCTAGTTCACAAACATCAGTAGGAAAGGCCAGGTGATCTAAATTTCAAAGCTTTATAAATACCCAGATTCCTCTAACCTTGTCCCTAAAAACAGCAACTATGGGTTTTTATAAGTAGCTGTCTAACACTCTGAAAATGAAAATGGTTGAGGTCCACAAAGCAGGAGAAGGCTATAAGAAGAGAGTAAATTGTTTTCGGGTTGCCGTTTCCTCAGTTCGAAATGCAATAAAGTATAACTGTCGTATATATATTTTTTGGGAGTATTGGATTGTGGTGATTAATATCACCTTGGTGGCCCTATTTCAACTTTTCACTGTGTATTCAATTACCCCTTAATTCCACATTTTTGTTCCCTGTACTGCCTACTTTTACCTGTGCTTAAAATAGGGTTGCTAGGCATGGTCCATCTATCTGTTGATAGACGGATCACGCAGCGTGCAGGCTCACATTACTGACAGCCAGGAACTGTAAGTAAATGATTAAAGCCAGGTCCTCCCTAGCAGCTGATAACAGTGCCTGGGCTGTGTGCACTTCTCCCTGTCCCTGCACTTGGCAGATGGTCCCTCACTCAGCAGACTTGAAGAATGCAGAGTTGGTGCAGTGCAGACCAGGGAAGGGAGATCTGCCATCTGCTCAGTGTATAAATGAAAGCAACATGTGGTAAGAGGACCCCTTTGTGCTACAGGAGATTAACCCTTTAGGGGGGAGGGCTCTGGTTACTGACACTTTTGGGGGGCTATTGTTACTGGCTAGTGAGGGCAGGCGGGATTAGCCTCAGGGTGAGGGCAGTGGCGGCCATCTTAACTGAATAGTGAAATTGAAGTTTTATGCAGAATTGTTGCTAAGGGCTGAATCTTATTAAATATGGGGTAAATCAGTCTAATAGTAACTGATTCTGGAATATCATGTTATTAGTAACTACATATATGAAAATTGAAATTAGGGTCTAAATGTAACAGTTATCCTTTAAGAAATAGTAGTTAACAGGAACAGTGGAGGTCTGGAAGAAAAATGTCAGAAACAGCTGCTCTTAGGGTTGCTAGAAAGGCAAATCTGAACCTACGCTTTACTACAAAAGACCTTCAGGAAGATTTAGCAGACTCTGGAGTTGTGGTACATTGTTCTACTGTTCAGTGACACCTGCACAAATATAGCCTTCATTGGAGAGGTATTAGAAGAAAAGCTCTTCTGTATACTCCTCATCACAAAATTCAGCATCCGAAGTCTGCAGAAGAACAAGCCCGATGCATTTTGAAAACATATTGGACCAATGAGGTTAAAATAGAACTCTTTGGCCACAATGAGCAAAGGTATGCTTGGAGAAAAAGGGCACAGAATTTCATGAAAAGAACACCTGTCCAGCCATTAAGCCTGGGGGTGGATCAATCATGCTTTGGAGTTGTGTTACAGCCAATGGCAGTTTTGCTTTGGGCCCTTTTCCTTTTTTTTGCTATTTTTGAAAATGTAAAAGATGAAAAAAAAAAGTTTTTGCTTAAAATACAAAGGCGATGTCTCATCTTTAACTTTATGCCTAAATACCCTAGTTTTCCTAACTGGCAATGTCTGCATGAGCTTGCTCAGGAGATTAACAGCTAAATGTTAGTGTAGTGAGCTAATGTAAGACAAGATGACTGACCCACTACATTATAAGAGCTCTTTTAAGCTCATACTTGTCAACTGAAAGATAACCCACCGGAGGTGTGAGAAATTTTTTCTAACATTATCATCTCCTTGTTCAGCCCTGCCCCCTTCTGAACAGCACCCTGTACCTTTTGAGAAGCACACCTAACCCGTCAAAATACTTTAATGGAGTTGAATGCTGGAACCACGTACAGTTACTATACATGGAGGCCTGCTTTCTGGGAGAAAACAGCCCTCTATGCTGTGCCCAGGAGATTTGACAACTCTTCTGGGAGTTTAGAAGGTATCTCCTTTTTATGGCAAGTATGATTAAAGTGGTTTTTAGCTTTGAAACAAATGCCCCACTCCAAAGGACCTGTGGAGAGAAGCATATTTACCTGCTTCTCGCTGCTCAGTTCTGGCTAGGTCAGAATGGCCTAGATGGTGGGCAGTTTGTAATAATGACCAACCTGCTTCTTTCAGTCCAAAGATACGTCTCCTCTCAAAATCTGTCAACTGGGCAAAATGTCTTTGAGTGTATCAGAGGCATGTCTATAGGATAACTATCTCTCACCAAGAGGTACCCCACCCAAAAGTAGCCTCTGAGAGCCTTTTTTTATAGGGCAGCAGGGGAAGCATTTTTGTGGCAAGACCCAGTGTCTAATCAAACCACACCTATAAATACTTAAATAGCTACCTGCAACATAACTACATAACAAGCAATTTAAAGAATAAAAAGTAATGTCGCACTAGAATGGGGTGGAGATCCAACAGAGGTGCTGTGCGTATAAGCAGCTGAAATATTGTTTGTGTGTTTAAACCATCCAAGGCTGCATACGCTTGGAATCCTGGCTATCACCATCATTGTGTGTTAAAGGACTGGCCACAAGCCGATTATTATTATATCCGGCAACAAGCGATTATTTACATCACTAACACTTCGCATTGGAATAATAAGTTATCCTTTAAGAAATAGTAGTTAACAGGAACAGTGGAGGTCTGGAAGAAAAGTGTCAGAAATAGCTGCTCTTAAAGTTGCTAGTGGTGCATGAAGGGCTCCGATATTTTCCTGGCGGGAATATGTTGGCAAAGGTCTCAGCTTTTGGTGTCTGCATTTGTGACTAGCCGGTGTAGTCAGTGGCATATCCGTTTGGTGCATTTTTTCTGTGATTTATATGATTGTATTTACATCCGCACAATGCTCCGTTTTGTGTAGGATGCCCTTGTGGTGCATGTGGACCGCGCCAACATCCTCCACCATATGCATTTTTTGCTGGGGATAGTCGTTTGCTGTGGTCCACATGCGGTGGGGCTGCTCCCCCAATGAAAAACACGCTACAGTGTTAGGGGTTGAGCCGCTCCTCCAGTATTGCCACTATATTTCTGTGTTTTTGTCTTGTTTTATATGTAGTGTATGTGCCTTTACCTAGCATTCAAACACTCTTTTGCACCTGGTGACCTCCATCACAGGGTCTGATATGGGTGTGGCTTGCAGTCTTGGCTTTGTTCACATTGCACTAGTTGTCCTGCTAGGCGTTTGTGGGGGCCTGGCTGTGAGCTGGATTGCATCACCTTCGGACCTTGTTCACACCATAGTTGGCGTGGTGGTGGGACCCTTTGCCATGCTGAGTGACCGTGACGTTGTGCATGAAGGGCTCCGATATTTTCCTGGCGGGAATATGTTGGCGAAGGTCTCAGCTTTTGGTGTCTGCATTTGTGACTAGCCGGTGTAGTCAGTGGCATATCCGTTTGGTGCATTTTTTCTGTGATTTATATGATTGTATTTACATCCGCACAATGCTCCGTTTTGTGTAGGATGCCATTGTGGTGCATGTGGACCGCGCCGACATCCTCCACCATATGCATTTTTTGCTGGGGATAGTCGTTTGCTGCGGTCCACATGCGGTGGGGCTGCTCCCCCAATGAAAAACACGCTACAGTGTTAGGGGTTGAGCCGCTCCTCCAGTATTGCCACTATATTTCTGTGTTTTTGTCTTGTTTTATATGTAGTGTATGTGCCTTTACCTAGCATTCAAACACTCTTTTGCACCTGGTGACCTCCATCACAGGGTCTGATATGGGTGTGGCTTGCAGTCTTGGCTTTGTTCACATTGCACTAGTTGTCCTGCTAGGCGTTTGTGGGGGCCTGGCTGTGAGCTGGATTGCATCACCTTCGGACCTTGTTCACACCATAGTTGGCGTGGTGGTGGGACCCTTTGCCATGCTGAGTGACCGTGACGTGGTGCATGAAGGGCTCCGATATTTTCCTGGCGGGAATATGTTGGCGAAGGTCTCAGCTTTTGGTGTCTGCATTTGTGACTAGCCGGTGTAGTCAGTGGCATATCCGTTTGGTGCATTTTTTCTGTGATTTATATGATTGTATTTACATCCGCACAATGCTCCGTTTTGTGTAGGATGCCCTTGTGGTGCATGTGGACCGCGCCGACATCCTCCACCGTATGCATTTTTTGCTGGGGATAGTCGTTTGCTGTGGTCCACATGCGGTGGGGCTGCTCCCCCAATGAAAAACACGCTACAGTGTTAGGGGTTGAGCCGCTCCTCCAGTATTGCCACTATATTTCTGTGTTTTTGTCTTGTTTTATATGTAGTGTATGTGCCTTTACCTAGCATTCAAACACTCTTTTGCACCTGGTGACCTCCATCACAGGGTCTGATATGGGTGTGGCTTGCAGTCTTGGCTTTGTTCCCATTGCAGTAGTTGTCCTGCTAGGCGTTTGTGGGGGCCTGGCTGTGAGCTGGATTGCATCACCTTCTGACCTTGTTCACACCATAGTTGGCGTGGTGGTGGGATCCTTTGCCATGCTGAGTGACCGTGACGTGGTGCATGAAGGGCTCCGATATTTTCCTGGCGGGAATATGTTGGCGAAGGTCTCAGCTTTTGGTGTCTGCATTTGTGACTAGCCGGTGTAGTCAGTGGCATATCCGTTTGGTGCATTTTTTTCTGTGATTTATATGATTGTATTTACATCCGCACAATGCTCCGTTTTGTGTAGGATGCCCTTGTGGTGCATGTGGACCGCGCCGACATCCTCCACCGTATGCATTTTTTGCTGGGGATAGTCGTTTGCTGTGGTCCACATGCGGTGGGGCTGCTTCCCCAATGAAAAACACGCTACAGTGTTAGGGGTTGAGCCGCTCCTCCAGTATTGCCACTATATTTCTGTGTTTTTGTCTTGTTTTATATGTAGTGTATGTGCCTTTACCTAGCATTCAAACACTCTTTTGCACCTGGTGACCTCCATCACAGGGTCTGATATGGGTGTGGCTTGCAGTCTTGGCTTTGTTCACATTGCACTAGTTGTCCTGCTAGGCGTTTGTGGGGGCCTGGCTGTGAGCTGGATTGCATCACCTTCGGACCTTGTTCACACCATAGTTGGCGTGGTGGTGGGACCCTTTGCCATGCTGAGTGACCGTGACGTGGTGCATGAAGGGCTCTGATATTTTCCTGGCGGGAATATGTTGGCGAAGGTCTCAGCTTTTGGTGTCTGCATTTGTGACTAGCCGGTGTAGTCAGTGGCATATCCGTTTGGTGCATTTTTTCTGTGATTTATTTGCTAGAAAGGCAAAACAAATCTGAACCTACGCTTTACTACAAAAGACCTTCAGGAAGATTTAGCAGACTCTGGAGTTGTGGTACATTGTTCTACTGTTCAGTGACACCTGCACAAATATAGCCTTCATTGGAGAGGTATTAGAAGAAAAGCTCTTCTGTATACTCCTCATCACAAAATTCAGCATCCGAAGTCTGCAGAAGAACAAGCCCGATGCATTTTGAAAACATATCCTGTGGACCAATGAGGTTAAAATAGAACTCTTTGGCCACAATGAGCAAAGGTATGCTTGGAGTAAAAAGGGCACAGAATTTCATGAAAAGAACACCTGTCCAGCATTAAGCCTGGGGGTGGATCAATCATGCTTTGGAGTTGTGTTGCAGCCAATGGCACGGGAAACAATTCATAGGTAGAGAGAAAAAAGGGATTCAATAAAAATCCAGCAAATTCTGGAAGCAAACAACACCAACTTTGAAAAAGTTGAAGTTGAAAAGAGGACAGCTTCTACAAATGAATAATGATCCTAAACACCTCAAAATCCAGGTGTTTTACCATGGCCCTCACAGTCCGCTGATCTGAATGTTATTGAAAATCGGTGGATAAACCTCAAAAGATGCATGCAAGATACATGGAAAACAGCCCAGGAATCTCACAAAACTGCAAGAGTTTTGCAAGGAAGAATGGATGAAAATCCCTCAAACAAGAATTGAAAGACTCTTGGCTGGCTACAAAAAGCCTTTACAAGCTTTGATACTTGCAAAAGTGGGTGCTACTAACCATGCATGGTGCCCAAAGTTTTGCTTTGGGCCCTTTTCCTTTTTTTTGTTATTTTTTAAAATGTAAAAGATGAAAAAAAAAATGTTTTTGTTTAAAATACAAAGGGGATGTCTCATCTTTAACTTTATGCCTTTTGGATCATTTCGTCTTCAACTTGCTTAACTGTTCACAGTGACAGAAATTTGTACTAGGGGTGCCCAAACCTTTGCATACCACTGTAAAGTCAGTATGAATCTGACAGACTCTATCAGGTGCCTCTGGAGCAGCCTTATAAACATACACTGGAAGCAGGCCTGGGGCCTTCATTAGGCCCCTGGCTGCAGTGTACAGACATCAACACCCCATGATCTTTTCACGCAAGGTGCCTATGCCTGACAGAAAGAGCCCTCTCCCTCTAAACCACTTAAATGCTGCGGGCGCTATTGACAATGGCATCTATGCAGTTAAACAGCCTGGATCAGCACTTCTGCCATTCTAGGCCATTAGACCAGGAGCCCAGCTCTCATGTGACTTCTGCTTTTCCTTACATGGGAGATCTGTGCAACGCTTATTCTAGACCACCATAAAAAGGCAACAGCCTAGAATGAAGCCCAGTAATGACCACTGTAAAAACACGTATTGGTGGTTATTAAGTGGTTAAACATTGCCAGTAACTTTCTAAACAAATTACATTATTATGTTTGTGTGCTGTTTCTGAGGAACAGACTAAACTATAATGCATGGCCTCATTGACAGTTTTGCAGGCATGAGGAGCTGAAATCCCCTAGTATTCCTGACTGGCAATGTCTGCATGAGCTTGCTCAGGAGATTAACAGCTAAATGTTAGTGTAGTGAGCTAATGTAAGACAAGACGACTGACCCACTACATTATAAGAGCTCTTTTAAGCTCATACTTGTCAACTGAAAGATGACCCATCGGAGGTGTGAGAAATTTTTTCTAACATTATCATCTCCTTGTTCAGCCCTGCCTTCTTTGGAACAGCACCCTGTACCTTTTGAGAAGCACACCTAACCCCTCAAAATACTTTAATGGTGTTGAATCCTGGAACCACATACAGTTACTGTACATGGAGGCCTGCTTTCTGGGAGAAAACAGCCTTCTATGCTGTGCCCAGGAGATTTGACAACTCTTCTGGGAGTTTAGAAGGTATCTCCTTTTTATGGCAAGTATGATTAAAGTGGTTTTTAGCTTTGAAACAAATGCCCCACTCCAAAGGACCTGTGGAGAGAAGCATATTTACCTGCTTCTTGCTGCTCAGTTCTGGCTAGGTCAGAATGGCCTAGATGGTGGGCAGTTTGTCATAATGACCAACCTTCTTCTTTCAGTCCAAAGATACGTCTCCTCTCAAAATCTGTCAACTGGGCAAAATGTCTTTGAGTGTATCAGAGGCATGTCTATAGGATAACTATCTCTCACCAAGAGGCACCCCACCCAAAAGTAGCCTCTGAGAGCCTTTTTTATAGGGCAGCAGAGGAAGCATTTTTGTGGCAAGACCCAGTGTCTAATCAAACCACACTTATAAATACTTAAATAGCTACCTGCAACATAACTACATGACAAGCAATTTGACTTTTCTATCTGGGTCCATTATTTTCTTTTGTAAATGAGTTTATTTTTAAAATGGGGAAAGGGGTGATTTAAATATTTATATCTTTTCAGATTTAAAAACTTTTTCTTTCCTTTTTTCCTAGTTTCCTGGCTGCCATAGCAACTGAAAGGCTCCCACAATCTCATCTGAGGGGTCAAAAGTCCATAATGACAGACTCTGCTTCTGGGTGTCTGGTGTTTAAAACAGGCACCTGGTGGCTATGGTGCTCACTCAGCTCCTGAGCAGTCACCCTCCTTAAAAACCAGACATGTATTGCAGATGTCAGGAAGGGGTTAAGCTGTAAGGGATATGTCAATGACCAGCATAACTGCAGCTCATGGAGTGTAACACCAGTTGTTGCAAAATTGGTTGACAATTTCTACAGATTCTAACCATATATAAGATATAAAGTCGTGCTCAAAGTGAACATATCCTTCAAGGACGTCCATGTGGCTCAGCTCTTCAAGCATTCTTAACCCTTCCTGTGTTTTCTAGATAATCCCATATTCCTTACTTAGATGGAGGTACTGCAGCTAAGATCTCTTTCACTTGAATGGAGGTTGAGCTGCAGTATCCAAGTACAGCCACTACAGTCGTGGCCAAAAGTTTTGAGAATGACAAAAATATTAGTTTTCACAAAGTTTGCTGCTAAACTGCTTTTAGATCTTTGTTTCAGTTGTTTCTGTGATGTAGTGAAATATAATTACACCCACTTCATACGTTTCAAAGGCTTTTATCGTCAATTACATGACATTTATGCAAAGAGTCAGTATTTGCAGTGTTGGCCCTTCTTTTTCAAGATCTCTGCAATTCGACTGGGCATGCTCTCAATCAACTTCTGGGCCAATTCCTGACTGATAGCAACTAGAGTTGAGCGAACACGTGGATGTTCGGGTTCGAGAAGTTCGGCCGAACTTCCCGGAAATGCTCGGGTTCGGAACCCGAACTGAACTTCGTCCCGAACCCGAACCCAATTGAGGTCAATGGGGACCCGAACTTTTGGGCACTAAAAAGGCTGTAAAACCGCTCAGGAAAGAGCTAGAGGGCTGCAAAAGGCAGCAACATGTAGGTAAATCCCCTGCAAACAAATGTGGATAGGGAAATTAATTAAAATAAAAATTAAAAAATAAAAATGAACCAATATCAATTGGACAGAGGTCCCATAGCAGAGAATCTGGCTTCACGTCAGCAGAGAATCAGTCTCTTCATGCCATAGCAAAATCTGGCTTCATGTCAGCAGAGAATCAGTCTCTTCATGCCATAGCAGAGAATCTGGCTTCATGTCACCCACCACTGGAACAGGCCACTGTCACATATTTAGGCCCCGGCACCCAGACAGAGGAGAGAGGTCCCGTAACAGAGAATCTGGCCTTATGTCAGCACAGAATCTGTCTTCATGTCATAGCAGAGAATCAGGCTTCACGTCACCCACCACTGGAGCAGGCCACTGTCACACATTTAGGCCCAGGCACCCAGGCAGAGGAGAGAGGTCCCGTAACAGAGAATCTGGCCTTATGTCAGCGCAGAATCAGTCTTCATGTCATAGCAGAGAATCAGGCTTCACGTCACCCACCACTGGAACAGGACACTGTCACACATTTAGGCCCAGGCACCAAGGAAGAGGAGAGAGGTCCCGTAACAGAGAATCTGGCCTTATGTCAGCACAGAATCTGTCTTCATGTCATAGCAGAGAATCAGGCTTCACGTCACCCACCACTGGAACAGGCCACTGTCACACATTTAGGCCCAGGCACCCAGGCAGAGGAGAGAGGTCCCGTAACAGAGAATCTGGCCTTATGTCAGCGCAGAATCAGTCTTCATGTCATAGCAGAGAATCAGGCTTCACGTCACCCACCACTGGAACAGGCCACTGTCACACATTTAGGCCCAGGCACCCAGGCAGAGGAGAGAGGTCCCGTAACAGAGAATCTGGCCTTATGTCAGCACAGAATCTGTCTTCATGTCATAGCAGAGAATCATGCTTCACGTCACCCACCACTGGAACAGGCCACTGTCACACATTTAGGCCCAGGCACCCAGGCAGAGGAGAGAGGTCCCGTAACAGAGAATCTGGCCTTATGTCAGCGCAGAATCTGTCTTCATGTCATAGCAGAGAATCAGGCTTCACGTCACCCACCACTGGAACAGGCCACTGTCACACATTTAGGCACAGGCACCCAGGCAGAGGAGAGAGGTCCCGTAACAGAGAATCTGGCCTCTTGTCAGCGCAGAATCAGTCTTCATGTCATAGCAGAGAATCAGGCTTCACGTCACCCACCACTGGAACAGGCCACTGTCACACATTTAGGCCAGGCACCCAGGCAGAGGAGAGAGGTCCCGTAACAGAGAATCTGGCCTTATGTCAGCACAGAATCTGTCTTCATGTCATAGCAGAGAATCAGGCTTCACGTCACCCACCACTGGAACAGGCCACTGTCACACATTTAGGCCCAGGCACCCAGGCAGAGGAGAGAGGTCCCGTAACAGAGAATCTGGCCTTATGTCAGCGCAGAATCAGTCTTCATGTCATAGCAGAGAATCATGCTTTACGTCACCCACCACTGGAACAGGCCACTGTCACACATTTAGGCCCAGGCACCCAGGCAGAGGAGAGCGGTCCCGTAACAGAGAATCTGGCCTTATGTCAGCGCAGAATCTGTCTTCATGTCATAGCAGAGAATCAGGCTTCACGTCACCCACCACTGGAACAGGCCACTGTCACACATTTAGGCACAGGCACCCAGGCAGAAAAGAGAGGTCCCGTAACAGAGAATCTGGCCTTATGTCAGCGCAGAATCAGTCTTCATGTCATAGCAGAGAATCAGGCTTCACGTCACCCACCACTGGAACAGGCCACTGTCACACATTTAGGCCCAGGCACCCAGGCAGAGGAGAGAGGTCCCGTAACAGAGAATCTGGCCTTATGTCAGCACAGAATCTGTCTTGATGTCATAGCAGAGAATCAGGCTTCACGTCACCCACCACTGGAACAGGCCACTGTCACACATTAAGGCCCAGGCACCCAGGCAGAGGAGAGAGGTCCCGTAAGAGAGAATCTGGCCTTATGTCAGCACAGAATCTGTCTTCATGTCATAGCAGAGAATCAGGCTTCACGTCACCCACCACTGGAACAGGCCACTGTCACACATTTAGGCCCCGGCACCCAGACAGAGGAGAGGTTCATTCAACTTTGGGTTGCCCCGCAATATAATGGTAAAATGAAATTAAAAATAGTATTGAATGAGGAAGTGCCCTGGAGTAGAATAATATATTGTTAAGGAGAGGTAGTTAATATCTAATCTGCACAAGGGATGGACAGGTCCTGTGGGATCCATGCCTGGTTCATTTTTATGAACGTCAGCTTGTCCACATTGGCTGTAGACAGGCGGCTGCGTTTGTCTGTAATGACGCCCCCTGCCGTGCTGAATACACGTTCAGACAAAACGCTGGCCGCCGAGCAGGCCAGCACCTCCAAGGCATAAAAGGCTAGCTCTGGCCACGTGGACAATTTGGAGACCCAGAAGTTGAATGGGGCCGAACCATCAGTCAGTACGTGGAGGGGTGTGCACAGGTACTGTTCCACCATGTTAGTGAAATGTTGCCTCCTGCTAACACGTTCCGTATCAGGTGGTGGTGCAGTTAGCTGTGGCGTGGTGACAAAACTTTTCCACATCTCTGCCATGCTAACCCTGCCCTCAGAGGAGCTGGCAGTGACACAGCTGCGTTGGCGACCTCTTTCTCCTCCTCTGCCTTCGCCTTGGGCTTCCACTGGTTCCCCTGTGACATTTGGGAATGCTCTCAGTAGCGCGTCTACCAACGTGCGCTTGTACTCGCGCATCTTCCTATCACGCTCCAGTGTAGGAAGTAAGGTGGGCACATTGTCTTTGTACCGGGGATCCAGCAGGGTGGCAACCCAGTAGTCCGCACACGTTAAAATGTGGGCAACTCTGCTGTCGTTGCGCAGGCACTGCAGCATGTAGTCGCTCATGTGTGCCAGGCTGCCCAGAGGTAAGGACAAGCTGTCCTCTGTGGGAGGCGTATCGTCATCGTCCTGTGTTTCCCCCCAGCCACGCACCAGTGATGGGCCCGAGCTGCTTTGGGTGCCACCCCGCTGTGAACATGCTTCATCCTCATCCTCCTCCACCTCCTCCTCATCCTCGTCCTCCTCGTCCTCCAGTAGTGGGCCCTGTCTGGCCACATTTGTACCTGGCCTCTGCTGTCACTTCGAAGAGACTGGCCTGAAAGTGCGAAAAATGACCCCTCTTCCTCCTCTTCCTCCTGGGCCACCTCCTCTTCCATCATCGCCCTAAGTGTTTTCTCAAGGAGACATAGAAGTGGTATTGTAACGCTGATAACGGCGTCATCGCCACTGGCCATGTTGGTGGAGTACTCGAAACAGCTCAACAGGGCACACAGGTCTCGCATGGAGGCCCAGTCATTGGTGGTGAAGTGGTGCTGTTCCGCAGTGCGACTGACCCGTGTGTGCTGCAGCTGAAACCCAACTATGGCCTGCTGCTGCTCGCACAGTCTGTCCAGCATGTGCAAGGTGGAGTTCCACCTGGTGGGCATGTCGCATATGAGGCGGTGAGCGGGAAGGCCGAAGTTACGCTGTAGCGCAGACAGGCGAGCAGCGGCAGGGTGTGAACGCCGGAAGCGCGAACAGACGGCCCGCACTTTATGCAGCAGCTCTGACATGTCAGGGTAGTTGCGAATGAACTTCTGCACCACCAAATTCAGCACATGCGCCAGGCAAGGGATGTGCGTCAAACCGGCTAGTCCCAGAGCTGCAACGAGATTTCGCCCATTATCGCACACCACTAGGCCGGGCTTGAGGCTCACCGGCAGCAACCACTCGTCGGTCTGTTGTTCTATACCCCGCCACAACTCCTGTGCGGTGTGGGGCCTGTCCCCCAAACATATGAGTTTCAGAACGGCCTGCTGACGTTTACCCCGGGCTGTGCTGAAGTTGGTGGTGAAGGTGTGTGGCTGACTGGATGAGCAGGTGGAAGAAGAGGAGGAGGAAGCTGAGTAGGAGGAGGAGGAGACAGGAGGCAAAGAATGTTGCCCTGCGATCCTTGGCGGCGGAAGGACGTGCGCCAAACAGCTCTCCGCCTGGGGCCCAGCCGCCACTACATTTACCCAGTGTGCAGTTAGGGAGATATAGTGTCCCTGGCCGTGCTTGCTGGTCCACGTATCTGTGGTTAGGTGGACCTTGCCACAGATGGCGTTGCGCAGTGCACACTTGATTTTATCCGACACTTGGTTGTGCAGGGAAGGCACGGCTCTCTTGGAGAAGTAGTGCCGGCTGGGAACAACATACTGTGGGACAGCAAGCGACATGAGTAGTGTTGAGCGAACAGTTCGAGCATAGTTCGGGTCCGTACCGAATTTTGGGGTGTTCGTGACACGGACCCGAACCCGAACTTTTTCGTAAAAGTTCGGGTTCGGGTTCGTCGTTCGGCATGTATTTTGGCGCATTTTGAAAGGCTGCAAAGCAGCCAATCAACATGCATCATACTACTTGCCCTAAGATGCCATCGCAGCCATGCCTACTATTGGCAAGGCTGTGATTGGCCAAGTGCAGCATGTGACTCAGCCTCTTTATAAGCTTGTGCGCACGTCGGGTCGTGCTCACTCCCGATGTGAATAGAACAGGGATAGACGCAGCTGATGCTAGGGCGAGAATAGGCAGGGATAATTGAATAACTGGAAGCAAATTTCTCTCCTCCACCTGTGATTCATCTGAACAACTGCAGCTGAGCTGCTTTTTTGATAGGGATTGGCTATTTTTAGAGTGGCCAGAGTGATTTTTCCATCCACATGTACCTGGGCTGACCGCCGGCCGCCATTTTGCGACTTGTAGTGCTGCAGCAGAAGCTGCCACAGTGTGCATTCCAAAGCTCCAAACAAGTCAGACATCTACACCTGGGATTCAGACCAATAGCGATTTAGCAGCACAGTCCAAGGCTATTTTTTTTAAAGGTTGTGCAGACCATTTTGTGGCACATGTTACTGGGCTGATAGGCGGCGGCCATCTTGGGACTAGTGCTGCAGCACAATCTCTCCCAACGTCATTAATCACTTGTAATAGTGGTCTGTGCCATAGAAATCCTACATCAGGGACTTGGGTGTGCTTGTGTCACCCCTACTAATACCAGTCCACCTGTAATCCATACAGTGAAAAGCCATAAAGTATTCCAGTGAGGGAATTTTTTTTTTATTTAAAAAGGCCAAGTTAGTTTATCTGGCGTTCAATATACTAGATACAGTTAGGCCTGCGTTTCATACATCTGGAATTAGCAAACTAATGTGCTGGGGTTGGGAAAACATATATGTACCCATACTAGAATCTGTCAAAGAAAGCGGTACTCACATATAACAGTCATTCCATCTGTAATCCATACAGTCAAAAGACTGAAAGTATTCCAGTGAGGGAATTTTTTTTATTTAAAAAGGCCAAGTTAGTTTATCTGGCGTTCAATATACTAGATACAGTTAGGCCTGCGTTTCATACATCTGGAATTAGCAAACTAATGTGCTGGGGTGGGAAAACATATATGTACCCATACTAGAATCTGTCAAAGAAAGCGGTAACTCACATATAACAGTCATTCCATCTGTAATCCATACAGTCAAAAGACTGAAAGTATTCCAGTGAGGGGATTTTGCTTATAAAAAATAATATATTTCATTGTGGTGCGAGTTGAATCGCAACAATGAAGAAAAATACTATTAAGGGACGAGGACGCGGTCGTGGTGGTGTCCGTGGAGCCTCTGTTGCTGGTAGAGGACGTGGCCGTTCGGCCCCAGGCGCACACAGTAGGGAACGAACTCCCTCAACTAGCCGGCAGAATGTACCGCAATATCTCGTGGGGCCCAATGCCGCTCTTAGGATGGTAAGGCCTGAGCAGGTACAGGCATTAATCGATTGGGTGGCCGACAGTGCTCCAGCACGTTCACCACATGGTCTTCCACCCAGTCTTCTGCGGAAAGCGCACAGGTGGCACCTGAAAACCAAGCCCATCAGTCTGTCACATCACCCCCAAGCATATGAGGGAAACGGTCTGAGCCACAAGTTATGCAGCAGTCTCTTCTTCTGTTTGAAGACTCTGCTTCCAGGGTTTCCCAGGGGCGTCCACCTAGCCCTTCCCCAGTGGAGGAAGACATACCATGCACTGACGCACAACCACTTATGTCTCCAGATGAAGAGGACATGGGAATACCACCACAGCAGAGTCACCGACTCTCTGATGATGACGAAACACAGGTGCCCACTGCCGCGTCTTTTTGCAGTGTGCAGACTGAACAGGAGGAGGTCAGGGAGGGAGACTGGGTGGAAGACGATGCAGAGGACGATGAGGTCTTAGACCTCACATGGACTGAAGGTCGTGGCGATGACTTTCACAGTTCAGAGGAAGAGGTAGTGGTGAGACCGAGACAACAGCGAAGCCAAAGAGGGAGCAGGGGGCCAAAGCAGACGAGCCGCCGCCCCCAGAGTTCGCCTGCTACTGGACATCGCCAACAGGGACCCAGCCCCACAAAGGCAGCTTCAAAGAGTTCCCTGGCATGGCACTTCTTTAAACAATGTCCTACCGACAAGACCCGAGTGACTTGCACGCTCTGCCATCAGAGCCTGAGGCGAGGCATTAACGTTCTGAACCTCAGCACAACCTGCATGACCAGGCATCTACATGCAAAGCATGAACTGCAGTGGGGTACACACCTTAAAAACCAGGCACTCGCTGAGGCTCCCCCTGCTCCCTCTACCGCTGCTGCCTCGGCTTCCGCCTCGAGAGGAATGTTGCCACCTGCCGAGCAGCAACAGAGGATGTGCCACCGACACCACCACCACCGCCACCGTCAACTAGCGTCTCCACTATATCACACAGCAGCGTTCAGCTCTCAGTATCTCAAACCTTAGAGAGGAAGTGCAAATTCCCCCCGAGTCACCCTCGAGCCCTTGGCCTGAACGCCAGCATTTCTAAACTGCTGGCCTTTGAAATGCTGTCATTCCGGCTGGTGGACACAGACAGCTTCAAACAGCTGATGGCCATGGCTGTCCCGCAGTATGTGGTTCCCAGCCGCCACTACTTCTCCAAGACAGCCGTGCCTTCCCTGCACATGCAAGTGTCCGATAAAATCAAGTGTGCACTGCGCAACGCCATTTGTGGCAAGGTCCACCTAACCACAGATACGTGGACCAGTAAGCACGCCAGGGACGCTATATCTCACTAACTGCACACTGGATGAATGTAGTGGCGGCTGGGCCCCCGGCGGACAGTTCCTTGGCGCACGTCCTTCCGCCCCCCTAGGATCGCAGGGCATCATTCTCTGCCTCCTGTAGCCTCCTCCTCCTACTCGGCTTCCTCCTCCACTGCTTCCACCAGCTCATCCGGTCCAGCCACACACCTTCACCACCAACTTCAGCACAGCCCGGTGGTAAACGTCAGCAGGCCATTCTGAAACTCATATGTTTGGGGGACAGGCCCCACAGCGCAAAGGAGTTGTGGCGGGGTATTGAACAACAGACCGACGAGTGGTTTCTGCCGGTGGGCCTCAAGCCAGGCCTGGTGGTATGCGATAATGGGCGAAATCTCGTGGCAGCTCTGGGACTAGCCGGTTTGACGCACATCCCTTGCCTGGCGCATGTGCTGAACTTGGTGGTGCAGAGGTTCATTCACCACTACCCCAACATGTCAGAGCTGCTGCATAAAGTGCGGGCCGTCTGTGCGCGCTTCCGCCGTTCACAGTGGTGCTGTTCGGCAGTACGACTGACGCGAGCGTGCTGCAGCTGAAACTCCACTATGGCCTGCTGCCGCTCACCGCCTCATATGCGACGTGCCCACCCGGTGGAACTCCACCTTGCACATGCTGGAGAGACTGTGCGAGCAGCAGCAGGCCATAGTGGAGTTTCAGCTGCAGCACGCTCGCGTCAGTCGTACTGCCGAACAGCACCACTTCACCACCAATGATTGGGCCTCCATGCGAGACCTGCTGTGCCCTGCTGCGCTGTTTCGAGTACTCCACCAACATGGCCAGTGGCGATGACACTGTTATCAGCGTTACAATACCACTTCTATGTCTCCTTGAGAAAACACTTAGGGCAATGATGTTAGAGGAGGTGGCCCAGGTGGAGGAGGAGGAGGAGGATGAGGGCTCGTTTCTAACACTTTCGGGCCGTCTGTTCGAAGTGGCTCAGAGGGAGGTTTGTTTAAGCAGCAGAGGACAGGTTCACAAGTCGCCAGCCAAGGCACTGTACTGGAGGACGAGGAGGATGAGGAGGAGGAGGTGGAGGGGGACGAGGATGACGCAAGTTCACAGCGGGGTGGCAGCCCAGGCCCATCACTGGTGCGTGGCTGGGCTAGGGGGATACGGTGGACGATGACGATACGCCTCCCACAGAGGGACAGCTTGTCCTTACCATGGGTAGCCTGGCCCACATGAGCGAATATATGCTCCAATGCCTGCGCAACGACAGCAGAGTTGCCCACGTTTTAACGTGTGCAGACTACTGGGTGGCCACCCTGCTGGATCCCGGTATAATGACATGTGCCCACTTTAATTCCTGAACTGGAGCGCGACCGTAAGATGCGCGAGTACAAGCGCACGCTGATAGAGGCGCTCTTGAGAGCATTCCCACATGTCACAGGGTAACAGGTGGAAGGTGAAGGCAGAGGAGTGGCAAGGAGGTCGCCAACGCAGCTGTGTCACGGCCCAGCTCTCTGAGGGCAGGGTTAGCATGGCAGAAATGAGGAAAAGTTTTTGTCTCCACGCCACAGCTATCTGCACCGACACCTGATACGGAACGTGTTTAGCAGGAGGCAGCATTTCACTAACATGGTTTGAACAGTATGTCCTGCACACCCCTCCACATCCTGGACGGATGGTTCGGCCCCATTCAACTACTGGGTTTCGAAATTGTCCACGTGGCCAGAGTTAGCATGTTATGCCTTGGAGGTGCTTTCCTGCCCGGCGGCCACGGTTTTATCTGAACGCGTTTCAGCACGGCAGGGGGCGTCATTACTGACAAGCGCAGCCGCCTGTCACCGCCAACGTGGACAAGCTGACCTTCATAAAGATGAACCAGGCATGGATCCCACAGGACCTGTCCCTCCCTTGTGCAGAGTAGTCCTTATTACTGCCTAACACATGTCTTGTTGTGCTCGGGCCACTTCTTTATTGATACAAATTTTATGAAACCCACAGTTGAATGAAACTCTTCTCCTGTCTGGGCGCCGGGGCCTAACCAGATGAAGTGGCCGGTTTCTAAACTAACGGGTGGACATGAAGCCTAAACCTCTGCCATGCTACCTCAGTCTTCCTGTCTTGGGTGCTGAGGCCCTAAGTCAAATAAAGCGGTCCTTCTGCTGTGCTGGGGGATATGAAGCTATCTCTGACTCTCTCCTCTGTCTGGGTCCAAAGGCCTAAATCACTGAAGAGGCCTTCTCCTGTGGTGTGTGATATGATGCCCAGAATATGTGCTGTGGGCCTCTCTCCTCTTCTGGGTGCAGGGTCAAATAAACTAAATTGCTGGCCTACTCCTGTGGTGGTTGATATGATGCCTGATTCTCTGATGTGGAACCTCTCTCCTCTGTTTGGGTGAAGGGGTCAAAGTAACTAAATGGTGGCTTCTCCTGTGGTGGCTGATATGATGCCAGAATATGTGCTGTGGTGCCCTCTCCTCTTCCTGGGTGCAGGGGTCAAAGTAACTAAATGGTGGCTTCTCCTGTGGTGGCTGATATGATGCCAGAATATGTGCTGTGGGGCCTCTCTCCTCTTCCTGGGTGCAGGGGTCAAAGTAACTCATGGTGGCTTCTCCTGTGGTGGCTGATATGATGCCAGAATATGTGCTGTGGTGCCTCTCTCCTCTGTCTGGGTCCAAAGGCCTAAATCACTGAAAGAGGCCTTCTCCTGTGGTGTGTGATATGATGCCTGAATATGTGCTGTGGTGCCTCTCTCCTCTTCCTGGGTAGCGGGGTCAAAGTAACTCAATGGTGGCTTCTCCTGTGGTGGCTGATATGATGCCAGAATATGTGCTGTGGTGCCTCTCTCCTCTTCCTGGGTGCGGGGGTCAAAGTAACTCAATGGTGGCTTCTCCTGTGGTGGCTGATATGATGCCAGAATATGTGCTGTGGGGCCTCTCTCCTCTTCCTGGGTGCAGGGGTCAAAGTAACTCAATGGTGGCTTCTCCTGTGGTGGGTAGTATGATGCCAGAATATGTGCTGTGGGGCCTCTCTCCTCTTCCTGGGTGCCGGGGTCAAGTAACTCAATGGTGGCTTCTCCTGTGGTGGCTGATATGATGCCAGAATATGTGCTGTGGTGCCTCTCTCCTCTTCCTGGTGCGGGGGTCAAAGTAAACTCAATGGTGGCTTCTCCTGTGGTGGCTGATATGATGCCAGAATATGTGCTGTGGGGCCTCTCTCCTCTTCCTGGGTGCAGGGGTCAAAGTAACTCAATGGTGGGCTTCTCCTGTGGTGGTTAGTATGATGCCAGAATATGTGCTGTGGGGCCTCTCTCCTCTTCCTGGGTGAAGGGGTCAAAGTAACTCAATGGTGGCTTCTCCTGTGGTGGCTGATATGATGCCAGAATATGTGCTGTGGGGCCTCTCTCCTCTTCCTGGGTGCAGGGGTCAAAGTAACTCAATGGTGGCTTCTCCTGTGGTGGCTGATATGATGCCAGAATATGTGCTGTGGGTGCCTCTCTCCTCTTCCTGGGGTGCGGGGGTCAAAGTAATCCAATGGTGGCTTCTCCTGTGGTGGCTGATATGATGCCAGAATATGTGCTGTGGGGCCTCTCTCCTCTTCCTGGGTGCAGGGGTCAAAGTAACTAAATGGTGGCTTCTCCTGTGGTGGTTGATATGATGCCTGATTCTCTGCTGTGAAACCTCTCTCCTCCATCTGGGTGTAGGGGTCAAAGTCTTTCAAAGTCGCCTTCTCCTCTGCTGATTGATATAAAGCTGATGGTTGTGCCATCTGACATGGTTGCCAGGGTCTGATTCAATGGGGGCCTACTCCTGTGGTGGGTGATCTAAATGCCTGATTCTCTGCTGTGAAACCTCTCTCCTCCGTCTGGGTGTAGGGGTCAAAAGTCTTTCAAAGTCGCCTTCTCCTGTGCTGATTGATATGAAGCTGATGGTTGTGCCATCTGACATGGTTGCCGGGGTCCCATTAAATTGGGGCCTACTCCTGTGGTGGGTGATCTAAATGCCTGATTCTCTGCTTTGAAACCTCTCTCCTCCGTCGGGTGTAGGGGTCAAAGTCTATCAAAGTCGCCTTCTCCTGTGCTGATTGATATAAAGCTTATGCTTGTGCATCTGACATGGTTGCCGGGGTCTGATTCAATGGTGGCCTACTCCTGTGGTGGGTGATCTAAATGCCTGATTCTCTGCTGTGTAACCTCTCTCCTCCGTCTGGGTGTAGGGGTCAAAGTAACTAAATGGTGGCCTACTCCTGTGGTGGGTGATATGATGCCTGGTTCTCTGCTGTGGGACCTCTCTCCTTTGTCTGGGTGCTGTGGTCAAAATAATAGTAAGTGACCTTCTCCATTGGTGGGTGACTTGAAGCCTGATTCTGTGCTATGGGACCTCACTCCAATTAATATTGTTTAATTTTTATTTATTTTATGTTAACTCATCATTTCCCTATCTACATTTGTTTGCAGGGGATTTAACTACATTTTGCTGCCTTTTGCAGCCCTCTAGCCCTTTCCGGGTGTGTTTTACAGCCTTTTTAGTGCCCAAAAGTTCGGGTCCCCATTGACTTCTATGGGGTTCGGGTTCGGGATGAAGTTCGGGTCGAGTTCGGATCCCGAACCCGAACATTTTTCGAAAGTTCGGCCGAACTCGTCGAACCCGAACATCCAGGTGTTCGCTCAACTCTAGACATGAGCTGTTTGAAGCTGTCTGTGTCCACCAGCCTAAATGACAGCATTTCATAGGCCAGTAGTTTAGAAATGCTGGCATTCAGGGCCAGGGATCGAGGGTGGCTAGGTGGTAATTTACGCTTTCTCTCAAATGTTTGTGAGATGGAGAGCTGAACGCTGCCGTGTAACATGGTTGAGATGCTTGGTGACGCAGGTGGTGGTGTTGGTGGTACATCCCATGTTTGCTGGGCGGCAGGTTCCAACGTTCGTCCAGAGGCGGAGGAAGAGGCCGAGGCGGCGGCAGCAGCAGAAGAGGCCGAGGCGGCGGCGGCAGCAGAAGAGGTAGCAGGGGAGCCTGAGTGAGTTCCTTGTTTTAAGGTGTTTACTCCACTGCAGTTCATGCTTTGCATGCAGGTGCCTGGTCATGCAGGTTGTGCTAAGGTTCAGAACGTTAATGCCTCGCTTCAGGCTCTGATGGCACAGCGTGCAAACCACTCGGGTCTTGTCGTCAGCACATTGTTTGAAGAAGTGCCATGCCAGGGAACTCCTTGAAGCTGCCTTTGGGGTGCTCGGTCCAAGATGGCGGCGGTCAGTAGCAGGCGGAGTGTCTTGGCGGCGGGTGTTCTGATTTTGCCCACTGCTCCCTCTTTTGCTACGCTGTTGGCTCGGTCTCACCACTGCCTCTTCCTCCGAACTCTGAAAGTCAGTGGCACGACCTTCATTCCATGTGGGGTGTAGGACCTCATCGTCCCCTGCATCGTCTTCCACCCAGTCTTGACCCCTGACCTCCTGTTCAGTCTGCACACTGCAGAAAGACGCAGCAGTTGGCACCTGTGTTTCGTCATCATCAGAGACGTGCTGAGGTGGTATTCCCATGTCCTCATCATCAGGAAAAATAAGTGGTTGTGCGTTAGTGCTTTCTATCTCTTCCACCCCTGGGGAAGGGCTAGGTGGATGCCCTTGGAAACCCTGGCAGCAGAGTCTTCAAACAGCATAAGAGACTGCTGCATAACTTGAGGCTCAGACAGTTTCCCCTGATATGCCATGGGTGGTGATGTGACAGACCGATGGGGCTTGGTTTTCATGCGCCATCTGTGCGCTTTCTGCAGAAGACTGGTTGGAGATATGTGAACGTGCTGGATCCACTGTCGGCCACTCAATTGACAAATGCCTGTACCTGCTCAGGCCTTACCATCCTTAGAACAGCATTGGGCCCCACCCACATCTCGCTGTAAATTCTGCTGGCTACTGGGACCAGAGGTAGTTGGTTCACTAGGAACGTGTGGCTGTGGCAGAACGGCCACGTCCTCTCCCAGCACCAGAGGGTCCACTAACACCACCACGACCATGTCCACGTCCGCGTCCGCGTCCCTTATTAGATGTTTTCCTCATTGTTCCGTTCACCACAATTTGAGAATGGGAAATTTGGGAAGTAGGTTTTTCAACCCAGAACAAAAAGTGTGCTTTTACGGTCACTACAAATAACTTGAACAGCTAAACAGTACAGATTGGTTGAATAGAAATGTGAGGCCTGTTTTTTTTGCGCTGTGTGACAGGTATAGGTTTAATCACAGAATCAGACTTCTATCTGCACGGTAGCGTGTGTCTTAGGTTTTTCTGAATGACACTATCGGCACCCTCAATGTAAGATATCCTTTTTGGGATAGATTTCAAGTAGGCCTCAAATACCAGAAACTAGTTATTTTGAGAATGGCAAATTTGGGAATAGTTTTTCAACCCAGAAAAAAAAAATGTGCTTTTACGGTCACTACAAATAACTTGACCAGCTAAAACAGTAGATTTGGTTGAATAGAAATGTGAGGCCTGTTTTTTTTTGCGCTGTGTGACACGTATAGGTTTAATCACAGAATTAGACTTCTATCTGCACGGTAGCGTGTGTCTTAGGTTTTTCTGAATGACACTATCAGCAACTTCAATGTAAGATATCCTTTTTGGGATAGATTTCAAGTAGGCCTCATATAGCAGAAACTAGTTATTTTGAGAATGGCAAATTTGGGAATAGTTTTTCAACCCAGAACAAAAAATGTGCTTTCACGGTCACTAGAAATAACTTGACCAGCTAAAACAGTACAAATTTGGTTGAATAGAAATGTCAGGTCTATTTTTTAGGCGCTGGGTGACAGGCTCAACTTGCCCCTGATGTATTATATGGCCAAAAAATAACCACACTATTGATGGTTAAATGCACTTGGGTGACACAGGCTCAGCCTGCACCAGATGTAGTATATGGCCAAAAAATAACCAGACTTTTGATGGTTAAATGCACTTTGGTGACACAGGCTCAGCCTGCAGCTGATGTAGTATATGGCCAAAAAATAACCACACTATTGATGGTTAAATGCACTTGGGTGACACAGGCTCAGCCTGCACCAGATGTAGTATATGGCCAAAAAATAACCAGACTGTTGATGGTTAAATGCACTTCAGTGACACAGGCTCAGCCTGCAGCTGATGTAGTATATGGCCAAAAAATAACCAGACTGTTGATGGTTAAATGCACTTCGGTGACACAGGCTCAGCCTGCAGCTGATGTAGGATATAGCACAAAATAACCACACTATTGATGGTTAAATACACTTGGTGATAGCTTGTGCTGGCGCACCACAAGTCACAAAATGGCCGCCGATCACCCCAGAAAAAAGTGATCTAAAAACGCTCTGGGCAGCCTCAAAAAAGTGAGCAAGTCAATATTAGCACTTCAATGATCCACAGCTGCAGATCGATCACAGAATGAAGTCTTTTGGAGGAGTTAATCTGCCTAATCTCGCTCTAACGTCGCAGCTGCAACCTCTCCCTATGCTTGAATCAGCAGAGTGACGTGCAGCGCTACGTGACCCAAGCTTATATAGAGGCTGGGTCACATGCTGCACTGGCCAATCACAGCCATGCCAATAGTAGGCAAGGCTGTGATGGCCTCTTGGGGCAAGTAGTATGACGCTTGTTGATTGGCTGCTTTGCAGCCTTTCAAAAAGCGCCAAGAAAGCGCCGAACACCGAACCCAAACACGGACTTTTACTATACAGTTCGGGTTCGCTCATCCCTAATAGCAACCCATTCTTTCATAATCACTTCTTGGAGTTTGTCAGAATCAGTGGGCTTTTGTTTGTCCACCCGCCTCTTGAGGATTGACCACAAGTTCTCAATGGGATTAAGATCTGGGGAGTTTCCATGCCATGGACCCAAAATGTCAACGTTTTGGTCCCCGAGCCACTTAGTTATCACTTTTGCCTTATGTCACGGTGCTCCATCGTGCTGGAAAATGCATTGTTCTTCACCAAACTGTTGTTGGATTGTTGGAAGAAGTTGCTGTTGGAGGGTGTTTTGGTACCATTCTTTATTCATGGCTGTGTTTTGGGCAAAATTGTGAGTGAGCCCACTCCCTTGGATGAGAAGCAACCCCACACATGAATGGTCTCAGGATGCTTTACTGTTGGCATGACACAGGACTGATGGTAGCGCTCACCTTTTCTTCTCCAGACAAGCCTTTTTCCAGATGCCCCAAACAATCGGAAAGAGGCTTCATCGAAGAATATGACTTTGCCCCAGTCCTCAGCAGTCCATTCACCATACTTTCTGCAGAAGATCAATCTGTCCCTGATGTTTTTTTTGGAGAGAAGTGGCTTCTTTGCTGCCCTTCTTGACACCAGGCCATCTTCCAAAAGTCTTCGCCTCACTGTGCGTGCAGATGCGCTCACACCTGCCTGCTGCCATTCCTGAGCAAGCTCTGCACTGGTGGCACTCCGATCCCGCAGCTGAATCCTCTTTAGGAGACGATCCTGGCACTTGCTGGACTTTCTTGGACGCCCTGAAGCCTTCTTAACAAGAATTGAACCTCTTTCCTTGAAGTTCTTGATGATCCTATAAATTGTTGATTGAGGTGCAATCTTAGTAGCCACAATATCCTTTGCCTGTGAAGCCATTTTTATGCAACGCAATGATGGCTGCATGCGTTTCTTTGCAGGTCACCATGGTTAACAATGGAAGAACAATGATTTCAAGCATCACCCTCCTTTTAACATGTCAAGTCTGCCATTTTAACCCAATCAGCCTGACATAATGATCTCCAGCCTTGTGCTCGTCAACATTCTCACCTGAGTTAACAAGACGATTACTGAAATGATCTCAGCAGGTCCTTTAATGACAGCAATGAAATGCAGTGGAAAGTTTTTTTTGGGATTAAGTTAATTTTCATGGCAAAGAAGGACTATGCAATTCATCTGATCACTCTTATAACATTCTGGAGTATATGCAAATTGCTATTATAAAAACTTAAGCAGCAACTATTCCAATTTCCAATATTTATGTAATTCTCAAAACCTTTGGCCACGACTGTACACAGTGTACAGAACCTTGTGCTTTGGGCTCCATTCACTGCATAGACAATGGCTGCCTGAAATAGCTGATTGGTGGAGGTGTTGGACCTCCTACGGCCTGATATTGATGACCTATCCTGTGGATACTGTAGGTCATTGAAATCTAAGTCCCAGAAAAACACTTTACAAGGTGAGCCAAAAGGATCTGGTACGAAGCCCATAAAAATAGGAATAACCATTAAGTCACTTCCAGAACAGTTATGTCTGAAAACACACTATGGCATAATACTAAGGGTACGACCTCACAACCACGTCATCCTGATGCAATTTTGAAGCCAAAACCAGGAGTGAATTAAAAAAATAAGAAGTAGTATCTGTCCTTCATACTTTCTCTCCATTTACAGTATGATTAAAAGCAGAGGCTTCAGTTTTCACATGGATCTCTGTGCGGATCTTGCACTGAAATTCACTTGAAATCTGCAGCACATTTATTTTAATGGGAATCTTTGTCTCTGTGCACATTTTTGTGAGTTCCACACAGATTTCTCTTCAAATCCACATAATTTTTTCCTGCCTCAAATAATTGTCATGTGGACATGCCCTTATTCTTTTCAAAAAGCAAAACATTTATGTCCAGACAGAAGGAGCGGGAGGACACTCATCCCTGTGTTTTTCTTCCCAGTCTCATTTTCATAGTGGGAGAAATTACAGAGGACAAATATAGGAAAATGTTGATCGCTGCTCATCAATGAAAGGTCCCACAGGGTACCAATGCAGGCAAATTCCTCCAATGATAGTAAAGCAGATTAAGATAAGAATGCTAAAGTCTGACACTACCGTTCCACCACACCAACTTAGAGTGAAGCCATGGTAAAATAACAGAACACAAAATGTTTCATTAAATAGTCAGTAAAATAATCTCAGCATTTGCAAAAACGTTTAGCATTTAGCCTTCGCGTGCCTCCAAAAATCAGTAGAATTTCAACTCATTACGCATAATCTGGCCCCGAATAACCTTTGAAATCTCCATGAGGTGGAAGCAAACCAGCTTTAAGGCACCATGCAATTTGCTCTGTTCGCGTTAAACAGTGTGCTGTATGTTTATCCTGCACACAGACCACAGGAACCGAATAGAGAACAGATGACAGTTTAACATGGTGACTCTGACATGATTTCTGTGTCAGACAAATCATCAGGGAATCCTTCCAGACTCATCTAACGTTCTACCTTAACAGAGAAGGGTGTGTAATTATTGCACCAGAATACGTATTGCTTGGTGACATAAGCTGCTTCTTTTTTTCCCCTTTTTTTCTATTTTTTTTCTCTCCTAATTTAACAATTATTTACTTTCCACTAGCAGTAAAGCTAAAACGAAAGTGCTTCTAGCCTGAGGCAACCAGATGCCCTAGTTTCATCAGGCCAAACCAATTTTGTTATGGACCTTCCTGTTGTCAGTTACAAATTGTCATTGTGATAAAATGTTCCAGGTTTCTCTCGCCCCTCCGTTCCTTGGGTGTCAATGCTGGATCCCTCGTTCCTGTCTTCTATTATGCATCACATCTGCACTATTAGACACTGCAAGGTGGGCAGGTGGCCGAGTGGCAACGAAACTTGTTTCGTTCCCTGGCTGAACACCAACCACCCCGCTGCCCTAACAACTAACTCATCCAGAACAGTGAAGCTGCAACTCTGGAGTGCTTATTTTAGCCAGCTATTCTATTGAGACTCATGCAATAGAAACCAAAAAATTATTCTTCTGCTTATGGCAGACAATTTATTTCATTTATGATATGCAACTATTATTTTCAATGATTTTCTTGCAAAACAATATTGTGAATGATGATCATTTGTGTGGTGGTGAGACGGTTATAAGGGGATTAACTAAATACATTACAGGATAAGTGGTGCTTTTTTTTTTCTTTTCTCAATCCCCTCCCCTGTTCATGACAGCTTTCAAACTCAACCCTCTCTGCATATAAAAGCAAGAGCTGTAGCTAGCCCTCATTTTCCAAGAATAATGTAAATGCCTGACTGTGCCTGGCATCCCTTCCTGATTTTTCCCAAAATATCAGTAGCTTTGCTGAGTTTGACAGGTGGGGTATTATATGTGAAAGATGTCACATTCCAGCAGAGATGAGTTGAAGAATGACAAGCTTGTAATATTGGACATTGGTGTGAACTACCACGTAGTGTTTATTGCATCAAATAGGTTAAAATGCAGTGCTAGAGTCCAGTTCTAAACAAAACTTTGACCTGGATCCAACAGTTGTCAATATATGCTAGACACACTAGAAGAAAAGGAACAAGTAGCGTTAACAGGGTAGTTCAGCATCAAAAGCTAGAACAGCAAAGTATGAAAGGCACTGTACCGGAAGTTCGCAGCCCCCAACATAGCCATTTAGGCTCATAGGTGGTGATGGTTACTAGACACAATACAGCGAGAGTTGAGAACGGTGGACCGCCAGGCGAAAAGGACCACATCAACTGTCACTGTAAACTTGAATAAGGAGAATTATATCTCCGAAACACATAGTTTTTTGCAATAAAAAGAATCAATTAATGGCATGACAGTTGATGTGGTCCTTTTGTGCCTGGCGGTCCACCATTCTCAACTTTACTTATCTCCTTGGACGATTGGGCACCTGTCCTTGAAGTGTGTGTGACTGCGGCTGCATCCCACACATCTTTTGCGATCCTGATATGCATACATTAGAGTTGTGCCCGATCGAGCACAAACTATACCGGTGAGCCTCCAATTTACGGGGTCTGACCATACATGGCCCTGCCGTACTCACCCTATGGTGCGCTGCTTATTTCTGTTCTAACCCTAACAGATACTTCCTACCTTCCATTTGGGGTCAATTAACAGTACAGAAAGGTCAGATAAGCAAGAGAGTCATGTGAAACAAGTCAGTAGAACATCATAGGAGCAGAATCAAGACATAGGAATGGCTTCAGGACATTCCATTTTTTGGGTCACAGGTGACCAAACGAAGTCACATAAACCAAGATCAAAACACAGGGAATTAACACAGAAGTACTAACCCAAGGAACACTGGAAATAGGGAAATACCGGTATACCCTTATATAGCCGGAGTTTAACTAGCTGAAATTTAGAAAAGGACAGGAGAGTTCAGGAGGCTCAGAACTTTCCCCCCTTTCCCTCTACAGGTGACAATAAATACCTAGAAATTATTTCAGAGGGTGTTTTATTATGACAAGTTTTAAGTAGAGACGAGTGAATTTCCCAAAATTTGTTTGGGGTCTCATTCGAATGAAGCCACTGTCACATTTGATTGGGTCTGAATAAATTTGACCAGAATTGAAAGTAGTCCAGTTGCCCTGAAAAGTAGTGTATGACACTCCGGGGCCTCCTGGGACTGCATCCAATCCCTTTCAAACTCTTAGATGCCAAGAAAATATTAGTAAAGTCAACGTGATTACATATATGGTTATGGGTAAATAGATGGTAGTAAACAGCCTTTTTAAAAATATACTGTACTATAGTGATGAGCCTCAGGGGCAATATTAGAATTCGCGTTATTTCGCGAATATTTGGGCGAATATTCGTCATAAATTTTCAGCAATGTAATATGCGCGTATTGCGCACGCAATACAGGCATGGGTCAATTTTGCTACATTTTTCAAGCTGCTAGAAGTTTCCTGAGACTGGAGAAAATGGTTGGCACGGCCGAACATTACAATAGCTTTATATGCAGATAGAGTGCTCTAATATGTTCGTGATTGCGCAAATAGGCAATTAATGATGCGCATATTTTGGTGCAATACGTGCAACTTCACATTTTAGTAGGTCTGACTACATATTGGTGCACTAAGTATTGTTGTGAACTTGTGACATCACAGCACTATGTCTGTACCATGTATGTATGGACAGCAGAACCTATCACACTACCTAACACCCTGCACTGGAACCTATCAGCTACGCTATATCACTATCTAACCTACACTGACTATCTCCCACTAACTATCTGTATGATATATATATATATATATATATATATATATATATATAACCTAACTAACTAACAATCTAATGTAATGACACAGCAAAGCACAGAGCACAGCAATGACACTGCTGTCTCTCTCAGAACTGCAAAAAACTGCAGACAATGGCTGTTGGGGAGGTTCTTATATAGTAAGGGGTAGGCAACTTTCCTATTGGTTGCTAGGGATGTTGCTAAGCTCAGACAAAGACATTGCAGCCTTCTCATTGGCCCACAAGCAAGAAGCAGGGAGGGATCATGGGTTCAGATGAAAAAAGATCTAGTATATTCTCAAATACGAATATATAGCACTATAATCTAAATCTTCACGAATTCTCGAAGTGGCGATATTCGCGATTAAAATTCTCAATTTGAATATTTGCGCCCAACACTACTGTACTATCAGATTCTTTATGCTTTTTTTTTCATTTTAAAATGGCTCAAAACTTATCTCTTTTTTGGGGCAGATGTTTGCTGTTGTTTATACACATATGGTGGTATCAGACGAAGCAGTGGCTTTAAAACAGTGTTTTTAGGAAAAGAAATGGTTATTTGGACAGAGTCCAGTTTGCCAGGCAGTACATGATCAGCACCAATATAAGAACTGTAAAAGATTTACGTTGGTGATTGTGAATTATGTTAAGAAGATTGGGTTACTACACATTAAATATTGAGTGGTATAGCTTGAAATGTTGCTGCAGTGCTCACTGAAAATGACTGTCAGCCTGACTGGATTACACAGTCACTAATCTGACTCCTGTCCTGTCTTTAAAACCTATTGTAATGGCCAGTGGGTGTGGATCCACTGTACCAACTAACTGTCACGGCTGTCATGGTCGGGTGGTAGTAGACCGTGACACTTTTGTCATGCATGCTTGTTGCTGGGGGCAACGTGTGCAGCGTCCCACTACGTGTGTGTGGGCACTGCTTAAAAGCACTTTTTATATTATTAAGAGTACTAGGTTGTCATGTATAAATTTGCATTTGTGTATCTGCAAAATCCCTGTTAACAGGCCTATTAGGTGTAATTTATACATCCCACCACTAGATGGGGATATAGCTTAGGTCTTATATACACTCACCTAAAGAATTATTAGGAACACCTGTTCTATTTCTCATTAATGCAATTATCTAGTCATCCAATCACATGGCAGTTGCTTCAATGCATTTAGGGGTGTGGTCCTGGTCAAGACAATATCCTGAACTCCAAACTGAATGTCAGAATGGGAAAGAAAGGTGATTTAAGCAATTTTGAGCGTGGTATGGTTGTTGGTGCCAGACGGGCCGGTCCGAGTATTTCACAATCTGCTCAGTTACTGGGATTTTCACGCACAACCATTTCTAGGGTTTACAAAGAATGGTGTAAAAAGGGAAAAACATCCAGTATGCGGCAGTCCTGTGGGCAAAAATGCCTTGTGGATGCTAGAGGTCAGAGGAGAATGGGCCGACTGATTCAAGCTGATAGAAGAGCAACGTTGACTGAAATAACACTCGTTACAACCGAGGTATGCAGCAAAGCATTTGTGAAGCCACAACACGCACAAACCTTGAGGCGGATGGGCTACAACAGCAGAAGACCCCACCGGGTACCACCTCATCTCCACTACAAATAGAAAAAAGAGGCTACAATTTGCACGAGCTCCACCAAAATTGGACTGTTGAAGACTAGAAAAATGTTGCCTGGTCTGATGAGTCTCGATTTCTGTTGAGACATTCAAATGGTAGAGTCCGAATTTGGCGTAAACAGAATGAGAACATGTATCCATCCTCTAATGGCTACTTCCAGAAGGATAATGCACCATGTCACAAAGCTCGAATCAAATCAAATTGGTTTCTTGAACATGACAATGAGTTCACTGTACTAAAATGGCCCCCACAGTCACCAGATCTCAACCCAATAGAACATCTTTGGGATGTGGTGGAACGGGAGCTTCGTGCCCTGGATGTGCACCCTCAAATCTCCATCAACTGCAAGATGCTATCCTATCAATATGGGCCAACATTTCTAAAGAATGCTATCAGCACCTTGTTGAATCAATGCCACGTAGAATAAAGGCAGTTCTGAAGGCAAAAGGGGGTCCAACACCGTATTAGTATGGTGCTCCTAATAATTCTTTAGGTGAGTCTATATACCTAGGTCAGGCCTAGTTAGTCAGTTGAGACCAGAGATGAGTGGTAAAGATGAGAGGAGTTGAAACCAGGATGTAGTTCAGAAGTGAGCAGATCTGAGGTAGTCAGATCAAGTTAGTGGGAGGAAAGATAGAGTGAAGACTTCGCAACACAGATTAGTGAGTGGAGCCAACATCACTAGGAGGTGTTTACTCAGATGTTAGGCGCAGAAGAGCGTTTTCCTTCTGTAGCTGGTACTATAGACTTGCATCCCTGACCAGTAGGAGAAGAGTTTGCCTCCCTCGGAAAAGAAACAAGCATTCCTGGGAATTCATCGGTGATAAGAGCCATTATTGAGGGCCACAGACACCTTTGCATGGTGGAGGTTTTATAGCTTCAGGCAGCCACACCAACCTTCTAAGAGACAGTTGAGTTTTCCTGTCTACAAATATTCAGCTTGTAGGGAAAGACAAGGAATAGGATCCAAAGCATCTAAAGGAACCAGGTACACCTAACCCGCTGCTCCAAAACCACAAAAATCTGACAAGCCTAAAACAGTACATTTGCAGAATTACCTCTACATCATCTAAAGACTGCATAATTGTACTGCTGCAACCAAGAGACATCAAAGTAAAAGTTGTGAGTTGCATCTTACCACTGTCTACCTCATTATTACTACCTATGTTGTACCACATTAACGGTACTAGCGTCAACGACAAAAACCATCAAGGGGACTCAGCCGCAACAAGCACCCTAAGCATTCCTAACATCAAGGGCACCTCAACCACCATCTTGGCTGATGCTTCCTACCACAGGATCGTGCCCCGGAGGATTTTGTGCTGTCCACCTCAACAGTGTGCTGCCAGCCCAGGGAGGCTATCTGCTAACCGTGAGTAAACTTATGAACTGTGTGTTATACCATTTGACCCCTATCGGTCCACCGTGAACCTCACGTGTTCCCCTGCGACTGGCTGGCTGCACGTGTTGTTAGGATGATTTTACACTTCCCCTTTAAGCTGTGTTCCTTCCCATTTTGGTTTGTTGAGGGTTAAAGGAGTGTGCAAGGTGGAGCTGGGTGTGGCCTAATGGCTCTTCTTATACTGGAGTTGTGAGCTTGAGGTTAGTTGTATGTCTGCCTTTGTATGAGTAGGAGCTTTGCTCCTCTCTGGATGTGTCACCTGTCCATGAGGGCCTCTTTGTGGAACATACTGTCATGGTGGGGAGTGGGGAAAAAAAAAAACACTGCACAATGTCTATATAAACCATGCCACTAGGCCTAGAAGCCAGGATAAGGGAGCTGGTCACCTCCTATGCATCCCTAAATACAATCCAAAATGGGAAGGAACACTAGCCTTAAAGAGGAAGTGTAAAATCATGCTAACAACACGTTGCCACCAGCAACAAGCATGCACGGCAAAAGTGTCACGATCCACTACCATCCGACCATGACAGCCGTGACACTAACAGGTTTGACTTTGGGCTAGTCCTGGTGATCCCCTGCTTTTCACCCTTTAACTTTATACCGGGATCTGGCCTTCTCTGCAGGAGACCTACCAGGCCACTATCTCTAGGAATAGTTCCGGTGTAGTTGGCAGCTAACCCATGGGGGACAGAGAAAACAGTGTGAAGCACCAAGGGGTCAGGCAATACTTTTAGCCGGTAAACAGGCAAAGGTCAGTGCAGGCATAATTCATGCAATTCCATGAAACTATCCAAAATCAAGGCAGGCAGTGGAGAATCAGAGTCGGTTGACAGACAGAAGTTCAGTACACAGGCAGACAATCAGAATATCAGAATGGTAGTAGTAGTAGTTCAATGAATAATGTTCCTAATAGAAGTAGTGGGGCAGGCACAGACACAGTCTCTGAATTAATTAAATCTAACAAGTTTTGTCTTCCCTGACACCTAACTATATATAGGTATGGTCAATGGAGGAGCTGCATCAAGTTCACAGGCCAGCTAATGCAGCCAACATCAGTTGGACAACAACAACAGAGAAAACAAGGAAAGCAATACAATGGGGCAATAGATTTAAAAGACCTAAATGATTTTGGGTCAATAAATGGAGCTTTAAAAATACAGCCACGGTCATTGACAGGTATGATGATTAGAGATGAGCGAATTTTATAAAGTTTAATTTGGCTGCTTTGCCGAATTTTACAAAAAAATTCGCTTTGTGACTGATTAAGCATTTTTTTGTAAGTAGTAGGTGCAATGACAGGGAGCTGCGATAGCACCGCCCCCTGTCATTGCACCCCTCAGATGCGGCGTTCATACATGATCGCGGCATCTGAGTGTAAAAACTGTGTAAAATTAACATACATTTTTTTTTTTATTAGACTTACCACCTCCATATGCTCTCTACGGGCTTGATTGAAGACCTGGCGCGAAATCTCGCCAAGATCTTAAGTCAAGAATTCAATCAAGTAAGAATTTTTAGTTTTTTACACTATTTCAGGTTAAATCGATTTTCTAACACGAAGCACGAGGAAATTCGGCTTTGAGGCGTATCTAATTTATCCTGAAATTCGGATTGAATTCCACTTCGTGGGATTCAATTCGCTCATCTCTAATGATGATATTATCGGATATTTTTAAAGGAGTGCATATAGCCACAGGAGGGTGACCAAGATGGAGCCCAGAGACATGATGAGCTTCTGCTATATGGTTTGAAAAGGCCAGTTTGTTCTAAAAAAAAAACCTGTTTCTACTGGATGGACTTTATATGTCCCATCAGTATTGCACAGAACAGGGTTACTGCGCAAGGGTAATTATTATAATGTATTGCTGAGTGAAATGTTCTCATTTACTGTAATTGTATACCTAATAGCATTATATGGATAATCCAGGGTAAACATCTCGACCTAACCCCTTTAGATTACTAGGAGATGGACCAGGGTCCACCCCCTGGTTACATTAATTCTATATATCAACTAAAAGATTAATGGGGATTGTGTCAGCAGTTCAACAAGATGTATGTGGCAATATATTAGACCACCCTTTAATAGTGAGGCAAAGTAATTCTATACATAAAATAAGAGTTTAGCTGCAAATTTCTCAGCAGTTCAAGATGCAAAGGGCAACATATTAAACCCCCCTTAAATACTGCGGCACAATAATTCTATATATAAACTAAGAAATTAACTGCAAATGCGTCCGCATTTCAACAAGATGCAGACAGCAATATATTAGACTGCCCTATGCTCTCTCTACAGTGTTGAAAAACTCTCCTTATGATCTCCCTACACTGTCCCTGCACTCTCCCTATCCAATATTCTACAATTAAAAGCTTTCTGCAACACTGTTCGTAGCGCATAAGCACTTGTTATATCTCTCCCTAAGCTTAACTCACAGTGAAATGGCAGAGACCGCACGGGATAAGGCTCTTTATAGGGCTGTGACATCACAAGGGATGGCTATCAGCTGATTGGCTGGCTTCACGGCATTATGAGTCATATCACGTTCCCAGGCTTCTTACTTTCACTTTGTAACACGTGCAGCAGCCAGTTTAGAAAAAAATCTAATTTGTTACCAAAAAGCGCAAGGAAATTTGTCTTCACGGCGAATTGAATGTTTTCTAAACTTTGGATCAAATTCCGCTTCGGATGCTTTGATTCGCTCAAAGCTAATTATATTAATAAAAACTCTGCATGCAATTACAATCTTGTAGCATGGTTTCTTATTGCATCTGGAGGTTGTATGAATAAATTGACCCAATGTCGTGCAGTTTGTCCCTACACAGTTATACACTGTCCAATCAGTGCTGACAATGTCACCATGGGTAGGTACATATTGACCGAGAGGGGATGTATAAATTGATACGTCAATTATGAATTTATACATACATGTTCTATTTTATAAAAGGTTCTGCAGAACTGTTTACTCATGGGGGAGGGGGATGCAAGCATTCACTAAAACAGGGGCATCAGGAAAGCTATAGAATACATTTTGAAAGAAAAAGTAACTCTGGAAAAGGAAGCATAAGCCGACAGAAGAAAAGGCATCCTGAGGTTTTTAAAAGATTGCCCTTTTAAAATGGCCATTTGGCCATTGTGGCCATAAAAATACATAGTATCTAGATACCAACCTGAAAGCAGATATAAATTAATTGTACATCTAATTACAGTACTTTAATAGTTATCAAAATACTATATTCTTACATACTTGGCTTGGAAGCAATGAATGGCAACGAATGTTCATAGGAACGTCTGTTCCCAATCACTGTCCAATCTACTGGTCCAGTCCATACATGTTGCGGCCTAACCGCTGTAACCAAATTGGTGTTATGCTGATCGCTGTGGTTTCACTGCAAGCACAGGTGAAGCCCATGGTTTCTATGTGCTTCACCCACACTTACAGTGAAATCATGTCAGTTGGCGAAAATCCACATGCGGTTGCAGTGGCTCAGCCACAGCTTGTATGTCAAGCTTAAAAGCACTTTTTGTGTTCAAGTTCAAAGATCTAATATTAACTGCACAATCAAAGTAATTGTCATTTCAACTGAATTAACATGTATCCTGTTCCTGAGAAAACTAGCTATAAAACTAGCTATAAAACCCTGCTCCACCTCACTTGTCTTGTAAGCATTATAAAAGTAATCTATGGCTTTTTTTATGTTAATGTGAATATCCAAGGAGAATGTTTGATTATTGAGAAGTACTGTAATCACTTGAAAGATGGTGGGTTTTCCACAACATGATGAAGTCACACAACATGCTTCTATGTGATAAACCTGTATGTAGATTCCAAATGATGTTGTGTAATCCAGTGGTCCCCAACCTTTTTTGCACCAGGGACCAGTTTCATGCGAGGCATTTTTCCCACGGACTAGGGGGAGGGAGGTTGTTGGGGCGGGCGATGAAGGAGAGGTTAATCACGCACGTAACTCGATACAATATGACCAACATTGCCAATAATAATACTTTATAAAGGCTAAATAATATCCCCACACCATAAAACAGTTATTAATAATACCATTTAGGCTCACACTCAGTGACTTACAGGTGATGTCTCTGGCTGGAGTCCTTTTTTTTCTCAGTTCTACACAGATCACGACAGATCACGTCTCCTGACCACAACTTCTTTCTGCATTTTTGAACATACCTATTTAGTATTAATGCCTTCTTTTATACCCCTACTTGGTAATCATCCCTGTTTACTCCCGTTAGATAAAATGCCCCACCACTAGTGCCCTATGTACATATAAAGGCCCCCCAATAGTGCCCTCTTTACATACAATGCCCCTCAGAAGTTTCCTCTTTACATGTAATGCTCCTCAGTAGTGGTCTCTATACATATAATGTCCCACCAGCAGTGGCCTCTTTACATATAATCCCCCAAGTAGTGCACTCTTTACATACAATGCCCCTCAACAGTTTCCTCTTTACATGTAATGCTCCTCATAGTGGTCTCTATACATATAATGTCCCCCCAGCAGTGTCTTCTTAACATATAATCCCCCATGTAGTGCCCTCTTTACATACAATGCCCCTCAACAGTTTTCTCTTTACATGTAATGCTCCTCAGTAGTGGTCTCTATGCATATAATGTCCCCCCAGCAGTGGCTTCTTAACATATAATCCCCCAAGTAGTGCCCTCTTTACATACAATGCCCCTCAACAGTTTCCTCTTTACATGTAATGCTCCTCATAGTGGTCTCTATACATATAATGTCCCCCCAGCAGTGTCTTCTTAACATATAATCCCCCAAGTAGTGCCCTCTTTACATACAATGCCCCACAGTTTCCTCTTTACATGTAATGCTCCTCAGTAGTGGTCTCTATACATATGATGTCCCCCCAGCAGTGTCTTCTTAACATATAATCCCCCAAGTAGTGCCCTCTTTACATACAATGCCCCTCAACAGTTTCCTCTTTACATGTAATGATCCTCAGTAGTGGTCTCTATACATATAATGTCCCCCCAGCAGTGGCCTCTTTACATATAATCCCCTAGTGTGTGCTCTTTACATATAATGCCCTACAGCAGTGCTCTCTTTACATAAACTACCCCCCAATTTTGGCCTCTTTACATAAACTGCCCCCAAATTGTGGCCTCTTGAAATATAGTCCCCCCACTAGTGGTCTCTTTAAATATAGCCTGGCCCCCTAGTAGTGCCTCTTTACAAATAATGCCCCCAGTAGTGTCCATAAACCCCCAAAAAAGAACAAAATACTCACCTCGCTCCTGCTGTCATTCTTCCACCCTGCTGCTGCCCCGGCTGCCTACATTACGGCACAGGCAATCTGCGCTGGGTCTCTGGTGGTGTGATCACACCACCTGTGACCCAGCGCAGGAGGTCGCGATGATGTCATTGTGACCTCCTGCACTTTAACACTGCCTCATAGGCCTGAGGCCTAGCAGCCTTTAGCCTATGAGGCTAAATGGCGGGGCACAGGAACCAATAGTTCCCATTCCCACCACTCAACAACAGCGTTCCCCACGGACCAGTACCAGATAGTCCATGACCCGGTACTGGCCCGGTGGTTGGGGACCACTGGTCTAAACCATTAATGACCAGCCTGTTTTATTGGAATTCCCAAAAAACCTTTGATGCTTTTCTTGTGACTTACAGGGCTGTTTTACACAATTTTTATGGTCATTTTTTCTTGCTTTTTGTTTTATTACTGGTAAGTTTTCAAATTCATAAGTTTAATAAAGTGTTAAAGGGAGTCTGTTATGTTTTTACCATGTTGAATTGCTGACAGCTCTAGGTTTGGGCTGGGGAGAGGACAACAAACATATCTTTTGCGGAGCTTTTATTATCAGGAATAATGGGAATATGAACTTTTATTCTACCAGATTCTGCTCCTGCAAGTACATTGCAGGTGGAGCTTTCTGGGAAGTACTCTCTGTAGTAAGCTGCTTTACAGCCCCTCTGCTCAGAGTGACTGCTGTAGCTATCTCCTGGTTGGATGCTACTCCCTTTTAAAAGTCATGATGATATATAATATATACAGTTTCGGATGATTGTGGCAGGCTATGGGTAGGATTTGGGCTGGTCATGGCGATGTTTGTGACTTTTCTACTAATTTTACATATTCTAGTTTCTATCATAAAAAACCTAAAAGGTACATTCAAAGTAAATATTTATTTTTTGCAATGCATTGAGAGCTCATCTGCCATTGAGAGGGAAACTGAAGATGACAGGACTAATTGGTAATGTTGTCAACCTGAATATTTTTTTTTTTTTTTTTTTTAACGTATCCAAAAACAATAAACATTTTTTACAGTCGAATTGGAAAACCATAATGAATGATAAAATGTTTAAGTGTTACATGTCTATAATAGTGTTGAGCACGAATATTCAATTTTTTATCGCAAATATCGGCACTTCGAGAATTTGCAAATATTTAGAATATAGTGCTATATATTCGTAATGACGAATATTCATTTTTTTTAAATTTTTTTTTTTACACAGTACACATCAGGTGGACATCCCTCACTTCTTCTAGCTTGTGGGCCAATGAGACGGCTTTGTAACAGCTTAGAAACATCCCTAGCAACCAATAGAAAAGTTGCCTGCCACTTACTATACAAGTTGCACATATTGTGAAAAAATATCTGCATCATTAATTGCTAAAAAATCGCGAGCACAAATATATTGGAGAACTCTATCTGCATATAAAGCTATTCTAATGTTCTGTCATGTCAACCATTTTCTCCAGTCTCAGGAAACTTATACCAGCTTGAAAAATGTAGCATAAGTGACCCACGCCGGTATTTTGTGCGCATTACGCAAATAATACATTGCTGATTTTCGCAATCAAGAATATAATCTCGAGTTCGCGAATATACACTCACCTAAAGAATTATTAGGAACACCATACTAAGGCCTCATGCACACGACCGTTTTTTTTTGCGGTCCGCAAAACGGATTTCCGTTGTTCCGTGATCTGTGACCGTTTTTTCTTCCATGGGTCTTCCTTGATTTTTGGAGGATCCACGGACATGAAAAGTGAAAAAAAAAACTAAGTCAAGTTTGCATTGAAAATGATAGGAAAAACGGACACGGATCACGGACACGGACGCAGATGACTATCTTGTGTGCATCCGTGATTTTTCACGGACCCATTGACTTGAATGGGTCCGTGAACCGTTGTCCGTGAAAAAAATAGGACAGGTCATATTTTTTCACGGACTGGAAAAACGGATCACGGACGCGGAAGCCAAACGGTGCATTTTCCGATTTTTCCACGGACCCATTGAAAGTCAATGGGTCCGCGAAGAAAAAAACGGAAAGCGGAACAACGGCCGCGGATGCACACAAACGGTCCGTGTGCATGAGGCCTAATACGGTGTTGGACCCCCTTTTGCCTTCAGAACTGCCTAATTATACGTGGCATTGATTCAACAAGGTGCTGATAGCATTCTTTAGAAATGTTGGCCTATATTGATAGGATAGCATCTTGCAGTTGATGGAGATTTGAGGGATGCACATCCAGGGCACGAAGCTCCCGTTCCACCACATCCCAAAGATGCTCTATTGGGTTGAGATCTGGTGACTGTGGGGGCCATTTTAGTACAGTGAACTCATTGTCATGTTCAAGAAACCAATTTGAAATGATTCGAGCTTTGTGACATGGTGCATTATCCTGCTGGAAGTAGCCATCAGAGGATGGATACATCTTCTCATTCTGTTTACGCCAAATTTGGACTCTACCATTTGAATGTCTCAACAGAAATCGAGACTCATCAGACCAGGCAACATTTTCCAGTCTTCAACAGCCCAATTTTGGTGAGCTCGTGCAAATTGTAGCCTCTTTTTCCTATTTGTAGTGGAGATGAGTGGTACCCGGTGGGGTCTTCTGCTGTTGTAGCCCATCCGCCTCAAGGTTGTGCGTGTTGTGGCTTCACAAATGCTTTGCTGCATACCTCGGTTGTAACGAGTGGTTATTTCAGTCAACGTTGCTCTTCTATCAGCTTGAATCAGTTGGCCCATTCTCCTCTGACCTCTAGCATCCACAAGGCATTTTTGCCCACAGGACTGCCGCATACTGGATGTTTTTCCCTTTTCACACCATTCTTTGTAAACCCTAGAAATGGTTGTGCGTGAAAATCCCAGTAACTGAGCAGATTGTGAAATACTCAGACCGGACCGTCTGGCACCAACAACCATGCCACGCTCAAAATTGCTTTTTCTTTCCCATTCTGACATTCAGTTTGGAGTTCAGGAGATTGTCTTGACCAGGACCACACCCCTAAATGCATTGAAGCAACTGCCATGTGATTGGTTGACTAGATAATTGCATTAATGAGAAATAGAACAGGTGTTCCTAATAAATCTTTAGGTGAGTGTATATGCACTGCACTGTTATTTCTGGTGAAAGTGTATAGGGGCGTTTTTCAGTAAAAAAAAAGGAAAATATATATGCACTGCACTGTTGCAGTTTTTTCTGTTAAAAGCGTATAGGGGCGTATATCAGTAAAAAATGAAAATATATACCCACTGCACTGTTGCAGTTATTTCTCGTGAAAGCATATAGGGGCATATTTTAGTAAAAAAAAGGAAAATATATACGCACTGCATTGTTGCAGGTATTTCTGGTGAAAGCGTATAAGGGCTTATTTCAGTAAAAAAGGAAAATATATACGCACTGCACTGTTGCAGTTATTTCTGGTGAAAGCGTATAGGGGCGTATTTCTGTATAAAAAAAAGAAAAATATATACGCACTGCACTGTTGCAGTTATTTCTGGTGAAAGCACATAGAGGCATTTTTCAGTACAACAAGAAAAATACACTGCCTGTCCCAAAAAATTGTTGCCACCTGGATTTAACTAAGCAAATAGTTATGAGCCTCCTATTGGATAATTACTGCATGTGCGATTATCTTTCAGCTGGCAACAAGTTATTTAACCCCAACTGATGCAATGAGTTGCTTCTCATTTCTTAAACAGCCATGTCGAAAGACACATCTCGTGGTCGTGGGAAAAGACGTTAGTCTGTTTGAGAAGGGTCAAATCATTGGCATAAATCAAGTAGAGAAAACATCTAAGGAGTTTGCAGAAACTACCAAAATTGGGTTAAGAACTTTCCAACGCATTATTAAAATCTGAAAGGATAGTAGGGGACCCACCGTATTCGAGGAAGAAATGTGGGCAAAAAAGAATCCTGAATGATCGTGATCGGCGACACTTATACGTTTGGTGAAATCAAATCAAAGAAAAACAATAGAAGACTCAGGTGTATGTTTAATAGTGAAAGTAAGAGCATTTCCACATGCACAATGCGAAGGGAACTCAAGGGATTGGGACTGAACAGCTGTTTAGCCATAAGAAAACCACTAATTAGTGAGGCAAACCAAGAAAAAGGCTTCAATTTGCTAGGGAGCATAAAGATTGGACTCTGGAGCAATGGAAGAAGGTCATGTGGTCTGATGAGTCAAGATTTACCCTGTTTCAGAGTGATGGGCGCATCAGGGTAAGAAGAGAGGCAGATGAAGTGATCATGCCTAGTGCCTACTGTTCAATCCTGTGGGGGCAGTGCTATGATTTGGGGTTGCTGCAGTTGGTCAGGTCTAGGTTCAGCAACAGTATGTGCCCCAAGAATGAGGTCAGCTGACTACCTGAACATACTGAATGACCAGGTTATTCCATCAATGGATTTTTTCTTCCCTGATGGCACAGGCATATTCCAAGATGACAATGCCAGGATTCATCGGGCTCGAATTATAAAAGAGTGGTTCAGGGAGCATGAGACATCATTTTCACACATGGATTGGCCACCACAGAGTCCAGACCTTAACCCCATTGAGAATCTTTGGGATGTGCTGGAGAAGGCTTTGCGCAGCAGTCAGACTCTACCATCATCAATGCAAGATCTTGGTCAAAAATTAATGCAACACTGGATGGAAATAAATCTTAACATTATCGAAACAATGCCACAGCGAATGCGTGCCGTAATCAAAGCTAAAGCCAGTCCAACGAAATTATTATATTTTTTTTTGGGACGGGCAGTGTATATATATATATTCACTGCACTGTTGCAGTTATTTCTGGTAAAAGCGTATAGAGGTGTATTTCAGTAAAAAAATAAAAATATATACGCACTGCACTGTTGCAGTTATTTCTGGTGAAAGCATATAGGCGTATCTCAGTAAAAAAGGAAAATATATATGCACTGCACTGTTGCAGTTATTTCTAGTGAAAGCATATAGGGGCGTATTTCAATAAAATATATATATACGCACTGCCCTGTTGCAGTTATTTCTGGTGAAAGCATATATGGGCGTATTTCAGTAAAAAAAGGAAAATATATACGCACTGCACTGTTGCATATATTTCTGGTGAAAGCATATAGGGCCGTATTTCAGTACAACAAGAAAAATATATACGCACTGCACTGTTGCAGTTATTTCTGGTGAAAGCGTATAGGGGCTTATTTCAGTACAACAAGAAAAATATATACGCACTGTGCTGCTGCAGTTATTTCTGTTGAATGCGTATAGTGGCGTATTTCAGTAAAAAAAGAAAAATATACACGCGCTGCAATGTTGCAGTTAATTCTGTTGAAAGCATATAGGGGCGTATTTCAGTAAAAAAATAAAAATATATACGTACTGCACTGTTGCAGTTATTTCTGTTGAAAGCGTATAGGGATTCATTCTAGTAGTTATGACTAGCGGATGCAGCACAGAGGCAAAGTACAAGTTCTTGGTTCAAAACATCAGTGTTTATTTACATGTGAAAGAAAAACAAAAACGCAAGTTGCTTGGTGATCGTTCACACACATAAAAAGTTCATATACAAAACAGTCACCTTTTCTCCTGGGTGTTACTTCACACTCTATTGGAAGTTCTGCTTTGTCAAGTCCACAGGCAGGCGTTAGGCGACCTGTTCGCCCTCACAAGGGTCTGAGCCATCCAGCCCGGCTCAAGCCGCAGATCCCAACACAGCCCTCAGATCACAGCACACACACCTCCTGAGCTCCATTGTCAGATGGAGGTAATCCTCTCCACCTGGCAGTGCTGGCTGGTTTTTATGCCTGGCAAAACCCGGCCTGGAACATGGGGAGTAGTCATCCACTCAGCACTTTGACTACTCCCAGTAAGAGCCGCCCCGGATCAGCTATAACAGCCATGCTAAATCTTTAGGTGTCAATTAGCAATAGCTGCTGCTGACACATAAAATACCGGCTCTTACTTCAACGAGGCTAGGAACCTCGGTGACACATACCTTCCATCCCCGAAAATTCCAGGTACCTTCTCACAGCATAAAGGGGTGTATTTCAGTAAAAAAAGAAAAATATATACGCATTTCACTTCTGCAGTTATTTCTGTTGAAATCGAATAGGGGCATATTTCAGTACTTCAAGAAGGAGCCAGAGGAGCTACAGGGTGATGAGGAAGACAAGAGAGGATGTGGACAAACCATGGCAGTATGCAGTGGAGATGAAGGCATGGAATCCCTCCAAGTTACTTGCACAAATGGCACGATGCATGCTCACTTGCTTGTGTAGTGACAGCCAAATTGTCACCATTCAGCAGAGGGATGACTTATGGCTCTCCACCTTGTTGGACCCTCGCTACCGGTCCAGAATGGGGGCCTTTTTTTTACACCCACCGAGAGGGAGGAGAAACTACTACAGAGACATCCTATGTAGTTAGTTGGCTGCTACCTATTTGCACCATCGTCCATCCTCTCGCAGGTATGACTGGGGGGGGGCCCTCTGCGCTCACGTTCCACTGCCATGGCTGCTGGGGAGGGGTGGGGTGGCAGGAGCAGTACCAGCTCCATCAGCAGCAGTAGCCTGAGTCTACAGTCAGTGATGAGTATCTTTCTTCAACCGCATAATAAAGAAACTACTCACCAGCAGCAGCAGGTAGAACTGGAGCAGGACCTGAACCAGCAGGTGGTGGCATACTTGGACAACACCCTGCCATCCAACATTGAAGATCAACTGGACTCCTCATGCTGCTGCCAACTCCACACTATGTTACCTTGCCAATCTGTGGTATCCTCCTGATACTGCTGCTACTGCCATCTCCACACTATGTCACCTTGCCACTCTGTGGTCTCCAGATGCTGCTGCCACATCCAAACTATGTCACCTTGCCACTCCGTTGTCTCTTCATGCTGCTGCCATCTCCACACTATGTCACCTTGCCACTATGTAATCTCCTGATGCTGCTGCTGTTTCTGCCATCTCCACACTATGTCACTTTGCCACTCTGTGGTCTCCTCATGCTGCTGCCATATCCCTACTATGTCACCTTGCCACTCTGTGGTATCCTGCTGCTGCTGCCATCTCCACAATATGTCACCTTGCCACTCTCTGGTCTTCTCATGCTTCTGCCATCTCCACACTATGTCACCTTGCCACTCTGTGGACTCCGGATGCTGCCGCCACCTCCAAACTATGTCACCTTGCCACTCTGTGGTCTCCTCATGCTGCTGCCATCTCCACACTATGTCACCTTACCACTCTGTGGTATCCTCCTGATGCTGTTACTCTGTTTTACATTCACTCCAGTTTTTTTTTGGCATTAGCAATACTGGTGGATTATTGAGCAAATGCTGACCGAGTGAAGGCGTATGCTCCACAGACAGGATCCGTTTTTTGTGGGTTATAGTTCTGACGAATCAGAGGAAGGGCAAATTAATTAGTGACGTCGACACAAATTTACTGCTGACACCCTCTTCACTCTGTCCGGGGGGCTCTACTTGTATAAGCATTTAATAGAACAGGTTCTGTAGACATCTATGTGGAATCAGCTGACGGTGTAAAAGGAGTGCGCTTTTTCTTGACTCTAACATCGACCTGTAAGGATGAGTTCATACTTGAGTTATTTGGTCAGTGTTGGCCCAGTGACTGCCCAAATATTATAAGAGCGACAACTGTCATGTGCTTGTCATATTGACTCACAGCAGACTCCCAATGCGTGTTACTGCAAGGCACAGTGTTCTACACCGCTATAAAGGCTCTCTGCAGCCCAGAAATAGCAGTTTTTTAACGCAATTTGCCATGAATACATTCGGATCAAAGCAAATTTTGCCCAAAAATTTGCCGAACCGGCCGAATCGAATTTTTGAAAAATTCACTCATCTCTAGTATTAATTATTATGTAATGATTGCAAAATTATATGATGTAGCATTATTTAGTTGCTTTGAATCACCCATTTTTAAAGGAAAAGCACTCAGCTCCCTAGCCTCCTCACTCACTAGCTACAAAAGCTTAGAGGTGACATTAACCCTACCCATGACATTTTTTGGCAATTATTGTTCTTGTGCCATGGATCACCAGTGGAGTGCACTATCAACTGTATCCACATTCTCGGGACACACTATTGTTCCCCTGCCCTGCCATTCTCTCTCTTACAGGTCACAACAAGAACAGCTAATATTAACACATTTATTTCTTAGTTTTAATGGTAATATATTTTTGCATATGTGCATGCTCTTTTATTCTGAAAATAAAACAATATCTTATTGTCATTTTCATACAAGATAACGTCTGTGCACAATAGAAATAAATTGTAAATAATTGTCTGCTTGTATTCAATATATAAACATTATTTGTATCTTAATAAATGATGTAATTGTTTTAATGCTGTCCTTGAATGACTTTTGGTTCTGAGGAGAATTGCTTTTCTCTCATTTAGATTATATATTTTTTACAATCCAGTGATGTAGCTAAAGGCCCCTGGGCCTCAGAGTACAACATAAGTCTGGCCCCCCCTAATATATCCCCCTTTCTCGGTTAGAAAATATCTGTATTAGAGCACAGATTGGCAGGCTGAGTCTCATGAGCACAATTACACAGAGTACACATATAGTGAGACAGAATACTGAGATAAATAGACATTATTAAGAGATTAATATGTTATACAGTGGATGCAAGACCAAACATATTCACACTGAATCCATATACAGTGAATTCAGAAAGTCTTCAGACCCTTTCACTTTTTTTCACATTATATTATGTTGCAGCAAAATCAAATTTTCCCCGATCAATCTGCATTCAATAACACATGAGAAAATGAAAACAGAATTTGGAAATGAAAATTTTGTGAAATCTGCAGGCAGCATGTAATACAACCGAATGAGCTGAACAGATTGATATATAGTTTTGTGGGGGAAAGATTCAATAAAACTTGTAATTTATACATTTAAATATCTGCTCTTTCTGAATTCGGGTGCACACAGGGTGTAAAGAAACAGGGGTAAGACTGTAGGGTCATCATACGGACCACGGCCATCGAACCCAGGGCCTGCTGCAAGGCCGATTGAACTTAACTGACAAGGGGTTAATCCAGAAACTAGCTAAGGTCAATACACAGGAAGGTCCAACAGAAATGCAGCACTGTTCTGAGCACACAAAACTAATAGGAGCTGGGACAAAATCACAGGCAAAACAAACAGCAAATGCAGACTTAAAGGGGACCTGTCACCACAAACTGCAGTGCAATCCACAGGCAGCATGTTATAGAACAGGAGAAGCTGAGCAGATTGATATTTAGTTTTGTGGGTAATCATTCTGTAAAGCTAATCGTTTATACAATTGTACATGGGACTGATCAATGATTCATAGCATTCTCTGCATAAATGTGTATACAGAGACTGCTGTAGTCAATTATAGCTGTACAAGGGGGTGGTCTTAGTTACAGAAAAAGCTGAGATATAAATGTATAAATAACATGTTTTACTGAATCATTTTACACAAAATGCCTGTAGATTACACTGCATTTTATGGATTGGACACCAAGCCAGAAACCTGATTGAATAAGCATCCAGGCTCACAGGTTAGCAAGCCAGGGCTTGGCTAGTTGACATAGCAGCCCTCCCAAAACAGCCATGCACTGGATCTTAGCTAGGTAATTACCTGACATGGAGGCCACCTTATTAGTGATTGATAGCATTCTCTGTGTAATGGCTCTTTACACTTCCAGATGTTGGGACATATTAACAAACAATTAACACTTGTTAGCAATAGTCTTCTGATGTAAAGGTTCCGCCAATTAACCAATCAGCGAGTGAAGCGATTGTTCATCGTTTGTGCAGGCACCTAAATTATCCTTTGCCGGCAGCAGATCACGCCATCTAAACAGCACTCTGCTTCCGCCAAACAATGATTCTGTATGAGGATGAGCGATGGCCTTAGTGATCGCTCCTCCCCATTAGTGTTGGGAGCGAATATTCGTATCGGGAATAGAGTTGAGCGGACACCTGGATGTTCGGGTTCGGCCGAACTTCACAAAAAAGTTTGAGTTCTCGGACCCGAACTTGACCCCGAACCCGAACCCCATTGAAGTCAATGGGGACCCGAACTTTAGAGCACTAAAATGGCTGAAAAATGTCATGGAAAGGGCTAGAGGGTTGCAAATGGCATCAAAATGTGGTTAGGAGCATGGCAAGTGCTCTGCAGACAAATGTGGATAGGGAAATGACTTTAAATAACAAAATACGTAAAAATATTAAATTATAATCTTGATCTAGGAGGACGCGGTCCATATGGAGTAGGAGGTTGAGGAGGTGGTGTAGGTGAAAGCGGCGGTGGAGGAGGAGGAGGTAGCCTACACTGCTTTTTGGTTTTAAATTAATTTTAATTTTTGATTTTTTTTTTAAATTAGGGTACACCCAAAACATTGGGAAATATAACCTGTGATAACCCCCTCCAGTCGTGCTAAACACACGTTAAGTTATGGCCGGACTGAGGGCGTAGCCTTAGGGGAGGGCATCATGACGGGGGTTTGGTTTAGGGAGACCCCAAGTTAGGAGGTTAGGTGGAGTTTAGAGGGGATAGGAGGAGGAATTGGAAAAGTAGGGGATTGGGTGGTTTGAGTGTAGGGGTGTGGTTAAGGGGTTATATAGGGAAGCTGAGGGAAGTTCGGGGGCCATTTTGTAGGATCCTAGAAAGAGCTGGTACCTGTAAAGTGGAGCTGGAGACCATCATGGAACAGCTGGAGGAGACCATCGCTCGATTGAGGGCAGCAGCGGAGGTCTGCGGCGCTGACTGGATCCAGGCGCAGGTGCAGCAGATGCTCCAGGGGGCGGCTGAGGCTCCGGCTGGGCCTCAGTCAGTGTCAAACCGGCCGCGGCGGGCCAGGCCGCCGGCGTGCTACAGCCCGCCGGCTTCTCAGTCGGCTCAGCCCCCTGCTAAGGCTCAGCGCCGCAAACGGAGCCCCTCAAGGGACCCTCCACGCCGGGGGTCGGCGGGAAAAGCTTCCTCCGTTACTCCCCGGCGTGGGAGGAATCCGACCAGTAGGCAGAGCCTGCGAGGTGGCCGGGCTCGGTCACCTCGTTCTTCAATGACAGACGGCGAGGGAGAGGGACCAGGTGCGGGGGTCTCCAGCCCGGGACCGGAGGCTGTGACCCCCCAGTGTGTGCAGGACGTCAGGAGGAACGGGGCTGCTGCAGTTGAAATGGTGTCCGGTGGCAGGCCCCTGGCTTCGGTGGTCACAGTCCCAGGGAGAGGAAGCTCTGCCCACTCTCCTGCAGCCCGGGAAGATGGACGTCCCAACGTCTCTAGCCTGGGCCTGGCTAGGGGACTGGAAGAAGAAGCGGCGTCGCGGAGGGATGATCATCAGGAGTCCGGATCTACGGCTGGTGGGGACACAGCACCCAGGCAGCCAGGTGAGGCCTCTTGGGGAACGTTAGCGCAGTTTGTTGGGGGGGCTGGGGGTGTTGGGGGGTCCCCAGTAGATGTTAGCAGGGGTTTGGGGCAATTGTTAGGGGGGCTGGAAGGTTTGCTTGCGGGATGGGGTATGGGGGGGCATCTCCGTTACCAGCGTGGGGGGTGTCCGGTCCCTCTGGGGGAGCGAGTGAGGTTGTGGGGTCCGGTTCGGGTGTGGGGTCTGCGGTGGCGTCGGTGCAGACGCAGGCGGGGGGCGCGGTTGAGGATGAGGCGGTTCGGTTTGACGATAGGGCAAGAGGGGAGGTATATGTTTGCTTTGAGGGCCCATTGGGGGCACATTTGAAACAGGAGGTGAGGGAAAAGATTTGGAGGGGAGAGTACGTTGAGATTTTTTCTTTGCTTCCTTTAGACAAATTTAACTTGGATAGGGCGAGACGGGATGAGGGTAAGAAGGAGGAGGAGGAGAAGCGAAGATACCGCCTGATACCGCGGACATTTTCAAACTGGCTGCAGGCGTTCGCGATATTAGCGAGCGTGATTGGGGAGAAGGCACCGGAGTGCTATTCAGCGTTGTTTTGTTATTTGGATGCTGTTGGTGAGGTGTACAGGGTGTATGGGGGGATAGCGTGGCTGCGGTACGACGAACAGTTCCGGCAGCGGAAGGCGGTGCGGCCTGAAATTAAGTGGGATCACAAGGATATAGCTTTGTGGTTGAAGGTTACCGCGCCGGTGAGACAGGGCCAGTCCTTTCGGGGGGAGGCAGGAGGCGGTGGGCAGTCCAATGTTGCGGCAGCTTCAGCAAAGGGGCTTTGTTTCGCATTTAATGACGGAACATGTAAATTCGGAGTGAAGTGTAAATTTAAACACGAGTGCTCGGTGTGCGGAGGTTCACACGGTGCGGCGCGGTGCTTTAGGGGTAACAGACAGAGGGGGGGGGGGATTTCAATAGCAATGGGGGAGACGCCGGTACGTCTAGGAAGGATGGGCCCGTTCCTAGACAGATATCCGGATAGGGAGGCGGCAGTTTTATTACAGGAAGGCTTTTCGGTCGGGTTTCGGATCCCGTTTGTTCAGGGTGAAGCGGTTTTGGTTAGAAAAAATCTGAGGTCAGCGTTGGAGCATCCGGAGGTGGTGGCGGAGAAACTTAGCAAGGAGGTCAGTCTAGGTAGGATGGCGGGCCCCTTTTCGGCCCCACCATTGCCAAATTTGCGGGTGTCACCGTTGGGGGTGGTTCCGAAGAAGGAGATGAATAAGTTTCGGCTTATTCATCATCTGTCTTTTCCAAAGGGCTCGTCGGTCAATGACGATATAGACCCCGCCTTGTGTTCGGTGGTTTATACCTCATTCGATGCGGCAGTGCAGTGGGTTAAGAAGTTTGGGAGGGGGGCGTTATTAGCAAAGACTGACATCGAGGCTGCGTTTAGGTTGCTGCCGGTTCACCCAGAGTGTTTACACTTGTTGGGGTGTTTTGGGGGGGGGGGGGGAGTTTTTTGTGGATAGGTGTTTGCCTATGGGCTGTTCCTTGTCCTGCGAGTATTTTGAGGCGTTTAGCTCATTTTTGGAATGGGCGGTGGCGGATTCGTCGGGTTGTCAGTCTATTATTCATTACCTGGACTATTTCCTATGTATTGGTCCGTCGGGTTCTAGGGTGTGCGCCTTGTTGTTGCATACCTTAGAGTCGTCGTTTGGGGTTTTCGTTGTACCATTGGCCACGGAGAAGACTGTTGGGCCGGTCACGGAGTTGAGTTTTTTAAGGATAGTGATTGACACGGATAGGATGAAATGTAGGTTGCCCTTAGATAAGCTAGAGGATTTAAAGGGGGAAGTTGCGAGGGCGTGTCGTTTGAAGATACTGCAGTTGCGGAAGCTTCAGTCGCTGCTCGGTAAGCTCAATTTTGCGTGCCGGATTATGCCTATGGGGAGGGTGTTCTGTAGGAGGTTGGCTATGGCGACGGCGGGGGTGGTCTCACCACATCACTATGTGCATTTAGGGAAGGAGCTGAGAGCGGACTTGAGAGTGTGGGGTTCCGTTATAACGGTCGCTCTCTATTTATGGGTGATGTGGTGAATTCGTTTGATTTTGAGTTATTTTCAGATGCAGCAGGGAGCGAGGGTTTTGGGGTCTATTGCCGGGGGCAGTGGTGTGCGGGGCGGTGGCCGGACAGCTGGGTGGAAAGAGGTTGGGTGAAGAACGTGGCTTTGTTGGAACTGTTTCCCATTGTGGCGGCGGTGGTGTTGTGGGGGGATGTGTTCCGGGATAGAAAGGTACGGTTTCACTGTGATAACTTGGGGGTGGTGCAGGCGATAAATGGGTTGTCAGCTTCGTCAGAGTTGGTGGTGCGGTTGTTGCAATGGTTGGTGTTGGAGTGTCCGTTAATTAATGCGTGGGTGGTGGCGGTTCATGTGCCTGGAGTGGATAATGGCATAGCTGACGCTCTTTCTCGTTCACAGTGGGACCGTTTCCGGCAGTTCGCTCCAGGCGCGGAAGAGTTTGGGAGGGAATGCCCGAGTTGTCTTTGGGAGGTACTGGAAGAACGGTAGCAAGTCTCATTCAGGCATCGCTGGCGCCTAGGACGTGGGAGTTGTATCTGAAATCATGGCGGTACTGGGAGGATTGGTGCAGTAAGTTGGGAGATGGGGAGGGGGAGCTAGAGGTCCCGATGCTGTTGTTTGTGGGTCACTGTAGAGAGGAAGGTTGGTTCGTGGCAAAGATGAATAGTTGCATGGCCGGATTGGTGTTCTAGTTCAAATGTAGACAACAGCCGGATGTGACTAAGTCATTCTTGGTAATGCGGGCGTTGAAGGGGTGGCGCAGGGCGGGTACGGGGGGAGATAACAGGAGACCTGTGTCCTTCGGGTTGTTGTTGAGACTGGGGGAGCAGCTGGGAGTGGTGTGTAGTTCCGCCTCAGAGGTCCGGTTGTTCCGTTTGGCTTTTTCATTGGCGTTTTTTGGGGCGTTACGGGTAGGGGAGTTGGTTAGTCCGTCGGTGCATAAGGCTGGGGGTTAGAGAGGGCGGATGTGGAGCTATTTCAGGACAGGCTGGAGTTCGTTATTCGGCGGTCTAAGACGAACGCTGAAGGACGGGGGCGGAGAGTAGTGTTGTTTGGTGTCCCGGATTGCGCCATGTGCCCGGTGCTGAGTTTACATGATTACTGGGGAGGCAGGAGGAGCGGGATGTTGCTGTTGTTACTGCATGGGGATGATTCCTTTTTATCGCGTTTTCAGTTTGCGGCGGTTTTTTCTAAATGTCTGGTTCGGCTGGGTTTGGGGCCTGACGGGTACTCGAGTCATTCTTTTAGAATTGGGGCGGCAACGGAAGCAGCGAGGTGGGGGTTGGGAGACGAGATTATAAAAAGGATTGGGCGGTGGGAATCTATGCGGTTTAGATCGTACATTCGATTGCACAGTTTATAGGGGAGCGGCCGGGGGGGGGAAGGGTAGGAAGTCGGTGTATACGCAATGTCATTACTGTTTGTTTTTTGGGTTTGTTGTTTTTTCGTTGCAGATGCAGTGCCGGCCCTAGTTTGGATTCTCGGACATTCTTATGTCTTTTGGGGGGCTGTCCGGGCAGCGGTTCGGCCGGATGGTCAGCAGCTGGGGTTCTCGAGGTCCATGGCGGTGGTGAGGTGGCTAGGGCGGAGAGGTATGGTTTGGGTGGGGGTGTTGCCCAAGATTCACAGGTTTGTGAGGCAGGATAGGGCACCCGAGGTGTTGGTTCTGCATGTGGGCGGTAATGACCTGGTGGCGCGGCCGTTCCGCGAGTTGCTGCAGGGTATTAAATTTGATATGCTGCAGATATGGGCTTTGTTCCCGCGGATGGTGACGGTCTGGTCGGATATAGTTCCTAGGATGGTTTGGAGGGATGCACGGTCAGTGGTGGGGGTGAACAGGGCCCGTATTAAGGTAAATAGGGCAATGGGCAGGTTCATGGCCAGGAATGGGGTGGTGGCAGTGAGGCATATGGAACTTGAGAAGGGTGTAGGGGGGTTTTGGCGAGCGGATGGTGTGCATTTAAATGCGGTTGGCCTGGACATGTGGAGCTTGGCAATCCAGGAGGGGATTGAAGTAGCCTTACGTTTGTGGAGGGATGCGCAGACTTAAGGTGGTAAAGTCGGCGAGTCGGTGGCGGGGGGAGGTCCTTGAAGTAGGTCAGATTCACAGAGGAGGATGCTGGGAGGGCTCCATGGTTGGGGCTGGACTCCCAGTGGTGACGGATTTAAATAGGGCCATTCAGTGGTGCTTCTGAGCTGGTGGGCAATGGCTGGAGGCAAGATGGCTTACCCGGTGGGGTATTTGCAGTTGTTTAGAGGCTTCAAGGACCTCCCATCGGGGGAGAGAATTGTTATTTATTATATGTTATGTTTATATGTTAATAAAAGACGGCTGCTGTGGCCGATTTATTGCAAGCCCGGTGTCCGTGTGTCATTTTGGGGTAGGTTAGAGAGGAGGTAAGGGTGGAGGTAGGTTATGAGGGATTGGTGGGAAGGAATGGAGTAGGGTTAGGGGTCGGACGGCAGATAACCAATTCCACCGTCAAGTTATGGCCGGACTGAGGGCGTTGCCTTAGGGGAGGGCATCATGACGGGGGTTTGGTTTAGGGAGACCCCAAGTTAGGAGGTTAGGTGGAGTTAAGAGGGGATGGGAGGAGGAATTGGAAAAGTAGGGGATTGGGTGGTTTGAGTGTAGGGGTGTGGTTAAGGGGTTAAATAGCGAAGCTGAGGGAAGTTCGGGGGCCATTTTGTAGGATCCTAGAAAGAGCTCCCGCCCACCCTCCCTTTGTTTGGGGGTTTTGGGGTTGGAGCTTGGGGGGTAATGGGGGCAGGTGGGGTGGTTTAGCTGTCACGGTGGCTGTGGCGGGGGGAGGTCCTTGAAGTTGGTCAGATTCACAGAGGAGGATGCTGGGAGGGCTCCATGGTTGGGGCTGGACTCCCAGTGGTGACGGATTTAAATGGGGCCATTTATTGCAAGCCCGGTGTCCGTGTGTCATTTTGGGGTAGGTTAGAGAGGAGGTAAGGGTGGAGGTAGGTTATGAGGGATTGGTGGGAAGGAATGGAGTAGGGTTAGGGGTCGGACAGCAGATAACCAATACCACCGTCAAGACAATACACTGGCTGCAGGGCAGGCCAGCACCTCCAGTTTGGAGACCCAGAAGTTGCAGGGGGCAGACCCATCAGTCAGTTTGTGTAGTCGTGTGAAAACATACTGCCCCACCATGTCGCACGTCCCCGTGATGTTCACGATCCAATTGAATATCTGCTATATCAACTTTCGATGTTCTTTTCTGCGCCTACCATGTTGATCACGGTTAGCGGCAAATCAGTGTTCCACGCCGGAGAGGGAGCGTGAGAAAGAGAGACCACATCCAAGGGAGATCAATGGATGAAATTGAATTGTGATCGAGTGGAAATGTGGGACAACTCGGGGAGGTAGTGACGATAAATACCAATACAGGACTCTTAAGATGCCCTGTCATTGGAATGATTAATAAAAAATTATATGGAATGTCACTGGGGTATTTTGGACTTGGAAACGTTAGACAGGAGAGGCCCTGCTACCGCTTTGTTGACTTCTGCCTGATCGCACGTCCCCGTGACGTCCATGATCCATTTGGATATCTTCTCTATCAACTTTCGATGTTCTTTTCTGCGCCTACCATGTTGATCACAGTAAACGGCGAATCAGGGTTCCACACCGGAGAGGGAGCGTGATAAAGAGATACCACATCCAAGGGAGGTCAATGACTCTTATGTGATCGAGCGGAAATGTGGGACAAGTTGTTAAAGTTGAAGCATCGAATGAAACAGAATAGAACAACAGTATCTAACGCATGTATCTCACAATGACAGATGCAGACAAGGCCGCATATTAAGATTTTTGCCCAAAATGGGTGTTTTTTTAATACCAGAATAGCACAGCAGTATCTAAAGCGTGTATCTCACACGTACAGATGCAAACAAGGCCGCAATTAAGATTTTTGCCCAAAATGGGTGTTTATTTAATACTAGAATAGCACAGCAATATGTAAAGGGTGTATCTCACAATGACATACAGTACAGACCAAAAGTTTGGACACACCTTCTCATTCAAAGAGTTTTCTTTATTTTCATGACTATGAAGGCATCAAAACTATGAATTAACACATGTGGAATTATATACATAACAAACAAGTGTGAAACAACTGAAAATATGTCATATTCTAGGTTCTTCAAAGTAGCCACCTTTTGCTTTGATTACTGCTTTGCACACTCTTGGCATTCTCTTGATGAGCTTCAAGAGGCAGTCCCCTGAAATGGTCTTCCAACAGTCTTGAAGGAGTTCCCAGAGATGCTTAGCACTTGTTGGCCCTTTTGCCATTTACTCTGCGGTCCAGCTCACCCCAAACCATCTCGATTGGGTTCAGGTCCGGTGACTGTGGAGGCCAGGTAATCTGGCGCAGCACCCATTCACTCTCCTTCATGGTCAAATAGCCCTTACTTTCAAAGTTTTCCCAATTTTTCGGCTAACTGACTGACCTTCATTTCTTAAAGTAATGATGGCCACTCGTTTTTCTTTACTTAGCTGCTTTTTTCTTGCCATAATACAAATTCTAACAGTCTATTCAGTAGGACTATCAGCTGTGTATCCACCTGACTTCTCCTCAACGCCACTGATGGTCCCAACCCCATTTATAAGGCAAGAAATCCCACTTATTAAACCTGACAGGGCACACCTGTGAAGTGAAAACCATTTCAGGGGACTACCTCTTGAAGCTCATCAAGAGAATGCCAAGAGTGTGCAAAGCAGTAATCAAAGCAAAAGGTGGCTACTTTGAAGAACCTAGAATATGACATATTTTCAGTTGTTTCACACTTGTTTGTTATGTATATAATTCCACATGTGTTAATTCATAGTTTTGATGCCTTCAGTGTGAATCTACAATTTTCATAGTCATGAAAATAAAGAAAACTTAATGAGAAGGTGTGTCCAAACTTTTGGTCTGTACTGTATGCAGCAAAGGCTGCAAAATTATGATTTTTACCCAAAATGGGTGTTTTTTTAAATACCAGAATAGCACAGCAATATCTAAAGCGTGTATCTCACACGGACAGATGCAGACAAGGCCGCAAATTAAGTATTTTTCCCTAAATGGGTGTTTTTTAAAACCCTGAAAATTAAAGCTGTATTTCTAGCTTAAATTGCACACTGGCTAATGCGGCAGAGGCCCCAGATGGAGGATATTGCAAAAATTGGTGTTTTTTAAAACCCAGAAAATTATTGAAGTATTTCAAGCTTGTTTTAATAATAAAAGATGCAGCAAAGGCTGCAATAATAAGTAATTTGCCCAAAAAGGGTGTTTTTTCTACAACAGAATATGACAGCAGTATATAAAGCTTGAATTTCACACTGACAGATGCAGACAAGGCCGCAAATTTAAGTATTTTGCCAAAAATGGGTGTTTTTTAAAAGCCAGAAAATTATTGAAGTATTTCAAGCTTGTCTTTAACAATCACAGATGCAGCAAAGGCTGCATTATTAAGTATTTTGCCCAAAATGGGTGTTTTTTTTTACTAACAGAATATGACAGCAGTATATTACACTTGAATTTCACATGTACAGATGCAGCAAGGGTTGTAAAATTGAGTATTTTGCCCAAAAAGGGTGTTTTTTAAAACCCAGAAAATTATAGCTCTATTTCTAGCTTAAATTGCACACTAACTAATGCTGCAAAGGCACCAGATGTAGGATATTGCCAAAAATGGGTGTTTTTTTAAACCCAGATTATTATTGCAGTATTTCAAGCTTGGATTTGAATGTCACAAAAGCACATATGCAGTGCTGGTGCACTGAGCTTGCATAAAATGGCCGCCACCGCCCACCTTACTAACAGATGGATAAAAGATAATTTATCTGTCACTGGGCTCAGGGCAGGGTAAAAAGATTGTGCACTGCACCCACACAACTAAATCTATGTAGATTGCTGAGTTCAATTGCAATTCTGATTAAAGTTTCTTTCCTATTCTCTCCCTCACAGCATCAGCATCCTCTCCCTACACTAAGCACAGCAGAGTGACGTGCAGCGCTACTTGACTCCAGCTTATATAGAGGCTGGGTCACATGCTGCCCTGGCCAATCACAGCCATGTTATTAGTAGGCATGGCTGTGATGGCTTCTAAAGGCACAGAGTTAAAAGCTTGTTGATTGGCTGCTCTGCAGCCTTTCAGAAAGTGCCATTAACTCGCCGAACCCGAACCCAGACTTGCTTCCGGATGCAATGCGTTTTTCACTGAAGCCCCATTCAGCTAGGGCTGAGTGAAAAACTTTGCATATAGAACATGCTGCATATTTCACGCAACGCAGAACTGGTGTGTGAAAAAATCGCTCATGTACACAGACACATTTAAATGAATGGGTCAAGATTCAGTGCGGTTACTATACGTTTACAGCACGCATTGCACGTGCGCGGAAAACTCGCTCGTATGAAAGGGGCCTAATAGCAGTGGTCTGCTTCACTGATGAGCAGGCGATTGTCAGAAGGGAATGCTTTGTCAGCCTCATCTGTCAGTGTAAAGGGGCCTTTAGTGTGTATATACAGTATAGATAGCTGTCAATTACTGATAAGACGGCCTCTGTGTACAGCCGAACTTAGAGAGAGAAAAAATGACATGGATAACTTATACGTTTTGTTGAATCTTTTCCCATAAAACTATATATCAATTTGCTCAGCTGCTCCTGCTCTATAACATGCTGCCTGCAGAGTCCACTGCATTTCATGGTGACAGGTTCACTTTAACCACTTCACTACCGTAGACCCGCAGGGATGTTACCTTGTACCCTTTTACCATCCTAAATTCACATTACCACCAAGTATTATGTAGTAGTTTATAGTATGGTGGTAATGCTCATTGAATGCCGGTATTATGTGGGAACACTATTACTATCTAAATATCTAGAATCCACCAGATATACAGAAGCTGGCATCTTATTTGTACATATTGATATATTGATAATGCACATTAATAATAATAATAATAATATTTGATAATCACATTTCCTCAAAATAAAGCAGGGTCAGATATATCATAATCCAGTCTTTAATGCTATTTTTGAGTTCTAGATAAGAAATGGAGACAGCATGTGAGGCCGTCCAAACATTATTGAACATATAACATAATACATTCATTGTTTGCTGTTCTTCTTTTGGCAGCAATAATAAGTATCTAATCATTATTCATTTTGTAATATTGTTATCTGTGATGAACTCATTTTAGTATGAGTGCAAATCTATTCTTAAATCAATAGGAATCCCATTGCTCTATGGAGCGCCGCAGAATTAACAGTGATTATTTGAAAGAGGCACTGTATTTTACCGCAGTCTGGTCCTAATACGTTTGGAAGAGAAGTGGTCAGTGCAAATTATTTTTAGTGGACAGGATTTTCAGTCAAACGAAAATATGTAGGATAATACAATGACTAACTTCTGTGAAAGCACTGTATTAGGCAATTTCTAAAGCTAATTTTATTTATGCACAGTAGATTTCTTGGCTGTATCCCAATTTAAAGGGAATCTGTCAGCTAGTCTTACCATATGTAACGCAAGCCAAGGCTATATAGTGCTGCCTAACACAATAAAAACATACCTTTGCTAGTATTATCTGTACTTCTGAACTGCAGAAAAATAACTTACATTCGTATACAAATGAGGCCTCAAAGTGGCCAGTGGGGCTTGTATAACTGTAATAGGAGCCCAGGCACGCCTTCTGCCAGAGCTGCCTACATTGAGAGCCCAAGCCCACCTTCATGTTGGGGAGCTAATCCGAGGCTGATGGGGGCTGGGGGTCCAATATGAGGCTGACTGGGGGTTTGATCAGAGTCTGATGGGGGCTGGGGGAGGGGCTGATGAGGGAGCTGATCTGAGGCTAATGGAGGCTGTGGGGTCTGATCTGAGGCTGATTGGGACTGATCTGAGCCTGATTTGCAGTCTGATCTGAGACTAATGGAGGTTGTGGGGGTCTGATCTGAGGCTGATGTAGGCTGGAGGTCTGATTGAAGGCTGATTTGAGACTTATGGAGGTTAAGGGGGACTGATTTGAGCCTGATGGAGGTTGGGGGGGTCTGATCTGAGACTGATGGAGCTTAGGGCTCCGATTTGGAGTCTGATCTGAGGTCTGATGAAGAATGAGGAGCTGATTTGGGGGGTCTGCTCTAAGGTCTGAACGAAAATGTTTTTTTTCCCCTCATTTTCCTCCTGCGTCTTATAGTCTGATGCATCTTATTTTCCAAAAATATGCTACTTTGCTGTCAGTGGATGAGAACATTCATTTATATAAGCCCATACACACAGTGTATACAGTAGTCCTGCTCTCAGCTGAGAAGCAGATAAAATTCCTTTGTGGGAATCGCATCCCCACCCATCACTTGGTTGAACTTGATATTTTTTTCAACTGTATTAACTATGTAACTATGTAAATTGCATCCAGTCTAGTCAATTCACGGTGAACTAAACAGCCTGGCCTTCAGACTGAGCTTGAGACCACACCATATAGCTGAATCTATGTGGCCAACCCACAGCTACATGTAGTATTGAAAGACCTTATGATATTGAGGATATTGGATGTGTTTGTTCACCTGCAGCATGTAGTCACACATGGCGCGGTCGTGTTGAGGTCGCAACGCAGCAGTGCTGCGGTCAAGTACCTCGCAGCCGGCTTGTCAACTAATGAAGACTGCACTGTTTAGACGGTCTGCATTGTTAATGGCACCTTGAATCCCATGCGGCCATTAACAATGCAGACCGACTAAAAAGTGCAGTCTCATTAGTTGAACAAGAGCCAGCTGCAGCCTGTACGGCCGCTCCGTCCTTGAATGCAGAGAGGCCGCATCGCAACCATGACATGACCATGCAGTGTGGTTGTACCCTGATACCTTGGTATCAGACCTTCTTCAGGATGTATTGCCCAGACAGTGAGCTATGACAGGGTCATGGCATGGTGAGCCTAAATTTTCAAATATTCAGACTAACCACACCGATTACATTGCCATTTTTTCCTTTTGTTGTTTCCAGGTTGTTGTTGGCACCATACAGTATAATAAATCCTAAATAACAAGCATAGCACAATTTATAATAAAACATAACAGAATTTACAGGCATGTTATATGTCGACTGCAATATGACCCAATCTTTTTAAATGAGTATTAAATGACATTTTGATGAGTAAACTATTAACAGAAAAGAAAATCAAAAGACGAGACTTAAACTTGTTAGATGAGTAGAATTTAGATGTGATCTGTTCTGCCAAAGAAAGGAATTGATTTAAGAATAAGGTATGAGAAGCAGATGGCAAACAAATGTACGTCTTCTCAATTTATCTGTCAAACAATTAATTGGGAGCTAATTTTAGCAAACTTATATAAATTCATGATTCTTCTTCCAGAAAAACACAATAGACTCCCTATCAGTAGTTAAAGGGATATTCCCATGTAAGACATTGATGGCATATCGCCAGGATATGCCACTAATGTCACATAGGTGTAGGTCCTATGTCTGGGACCATCTCCTGTCTCCAGAACAGGAACCCTAAAGTGAACAGAGAGCACACTGAGCAAGCATGGCCACCCGCTGTTCACAGCTAAGGGAGTTCTAAAAATAGCTGTGCATGCTCGCTCGACTATTTTCGGGAATCGCATAGCAATGAATAGAGAGCATGCAATGTATGCAGGGCATGCTCTCTTTCCATTTTCAGGGGCACTGTTCTCAAGATAGGAGCAAGTCAAGAGGTGGAACCCACACCTATCTGACACTAATGGCATATCGTAGTGATATGCCATCAATGTCTAGATAGGCCAACCCATTTAAATACAGAAGTACAATGGCCAGCCATACCGTATATAGCCTTCTTTCGTGGAAAAATGCAGGAGGAACATTTACACATGACCTGTCACCTCTCCTGACACGTCTGTTTTAGTAACTATTTGCATTCCCATGTAATAACAATTCTGGAGTATCTATTCTTATGACTCTATGTTGTGCCATTTCCATATTATTCCTCCTAGAAATTAATGAATCAATTGCCTGAAGTCTTCAAAAATGGTCCACATGGATGTTACCAGTTAGGCTGAGTTCACACTTCAGTTATTTGGTCAGTTATTTCGATCAGTTATTGTGAGCCAAAACCAGTAGTGAAGCCTCCACAGAGATCAGGTGTAATTATTTGATTTGCACCTATTCTGTGTTTTTGACCAGCACCTGGTTTTGGCTCACAATAACTGATGGAAATAACTGATCACATGACTGAAGTGTGAACTCAGCCTTAACATTGTGTCCTTGCACAGTCTGCCATTGATAATACTGATTATCGCGGCCACGGAACGGTGCAACGGATGCGGACAGCACACGGAGTGCTGTCCGCATCTTTTGCGGCCCTATTGAAGTGGCCCCATTGATGCGGACCCGAACAACGGTCGTGTGCATGAGGCCTTAGAGGAATGGCACAACATAGATTTATGTGAAAAGATGCCATAAAATGGTTATTACATGGGTAATGCAAGTAGTTACTAAAACAGACATGTCAGGAGAGGAGAGAGGCCCTTACAGGGCTTACAAGGTCAGACTAGCCCACCAGAGTACCATGGGATCCTCCGGTGGGCCCAGCCTCTAATAAAATAGGGGGCCCCAAATGTCCAGGAGAAAAAATATATATATGTCTTGCCACCAGGGACTATTTCTTTGATTCAAAACCTGTTAGACCTTTTTGATGATATGGGGATTGGGCCTAAGAAATACATTTCCTCTGGTGGGCCCAAGAGACCTCAGTCTAACACTGAGGGCTTACTGGTGAATTTCTCACGGTTGTGTTCACAGCACAATACAGTACAATATAACTTGCATTATATAATGATGGGGGTGCATTTTACTGCATGTGTACTTCCAATGTCATATAACTGTGATATTCTTGGATTATTGTGAATCGCATATGCAGTACGCAGCCCTGCAGGGTGAGCGAATGTGGGGTCACAGGGGTAGTTAACAAACCGAGGGTTGCTCTTGGTACTCACAGTTTTTATATACCCTGGGCAGGCATACAGCAGTGATGGAGAGGCTGGCACATGGATCCTCTCGGGCACTCTCTGTGTATAGGGACCAGGCCAGGTGGTAGGTGAGGTGCCCTGGGTGTTGTAGGTTTAGTGTGCCTGTGGCAAGATCCCTTATAGTTTGTGACGCCAGGGTCGGTAACGGTGGCACGCCGATTTATTGTAGGAAGAATTGAGGTACACAAAGTTGCAGTGAACCAGAACTTCTTTTTACTGAACAGTTCAACTATTTACAGTCTTCAGTTAGTTCCATATGTATAATGTTGAATACAGGCAGGCTTCATACAATTGGCAGGCAAAGTGTTTGCAAGATACTCAGAGTGAATAACACTTACATTTCATTCTGTACTTTCCTCAGATCCTGTCTGGCTTTCACCAAGGCCCGTATGCCCTATTGCTGGCTTTATCCTTGGGCAGGGAAAACTTCCTCCGGTATATAGCCTCTTGCTGTAAATATCCTTCTGCCCTTCAGCTTTCTATTTGGCTTTTAAAGGTGCTATATATCTTCAGGAGGTAACTTCTTCCCCTGGATTAACTTCTGAGCTTCTCTTGCTCAGGGACCTCAGGCAGGCTAGCCTGAGCTACTTAGCCTCCTGGATTAGACTGAACTAACTCCTTCCTGTCTGGGCCTAACTATATATACTAAGGGGTTCCCTAGCTCCCTCTACAGCTTGGGAGGAGAAATTACACCCCTAACAGGCCTGGTACACAGGAATTAACATGACATTATGCATTACATTGCAATATAAAATACCATAGCAATTTCCAACAGGAGGTGGGGCAACATGACCCTTAGTAGTGCCCACCCTTACGTAGTGGGACACTACACATACAATTTCTGTCCAATGTAATTTCTATTGATATTGCATGCAGTCACCATTTTCTGTAGTATCACTATGGCATGCTGTTCAGTTAAACCTTACAAAAAGCAGGCTCCCTCTTATGTTGCAAAAATGTATTGTATGCAGGTTTGTGGTGTGAACTAATGCATGAATGCATTGCAAACATCTCATGAAATATTTCACCATGCAGCGCCTGCCTTAAGGAACCTGTCACATTGAATTGCAGTCCAATCTTCAGGGTTCATTTATCAATCTTCAATCGGGTTCATTTATCAAACTGGTGTAAAGTAGAACTGACTTAGTCGCCCATAGCAACCAATCAGATTTCACCTTTCATTTTCCAAAGGAGCTGTCAAAACTGAAAGGTGGAATCTGATTGGTTGCTAAGGGCAACTAAGACAGTTCTACTTTACACCAGTTTGATAAATGACCCCAAATGTTTTAGAGCAAGATGAGCTGAGCAGAATGATATATACTTTATGGAGAAACATTCAGTATAACTAGTAACCTAGTAACATGTAAAGCTATGATAAATTTGGGCTTCTTCATACCAATCAATACATGTAAGGTTAATTCCATCTACTGAGCTTCTTAGCCCAAAATGAACAGACATTTAACCGCCTCCGGACCGCCTAACGCAGGATCGCGTTCCGGAGGCGGCAGCCTGGCGCAGAGTCACGCATATATGTGTCATCTCGCGAGACGCGATATTTCCTGTGAACGCGCGCACACAGGCGCGCGCGTTCACAGGATCGGAAGGTAAGCGAGTGGATCTCCAGTCTGCCAGCGGCGATCGCTCGCTGGCAGGCTGGAGATGCTGTTTTTTTAACCCCTAACAGGTATATTAGACGCTGTTTTGATAACAGCGTCTAATATATCTGCTACCTGGTCCTCTGGTGGTCCCTTTTGTTTGGATCGACCATCAGAGGACACAGGTAGCTCAGTAAAGTAGCACCAAACACCACTACACTACACTACACCCCCCCTGTCACTTATTAACCCCTTATGAACCCCTGATCACCCCTGATCACCCCATATAGACTCCCTGATCACCCCCCTGTCATTGATCACCCCCCTGTCATTGATCATCCCCCTGTAAGGCTCCATTCAGATGTCCGTATGATTTTTACGGTTCCACTGATACATGGATCGGATCCGCAAAACACATACGGACGTCTGAATGGAGCCTTACAGGGGGGTGATCAATGACGGGGGTGATCACCCCATATAGACTCCCTGATCACCCCCCTGTCATTGATCACCCCCCTGTCATTGATCACCCCCCCTGTAAGGCTGCATTCAGATGTCCGTATGTTTTTTACGGATCCACGGATTCATGGATCGGATCCGCAAAACACATACAGGCGTCTGAATGGAGCCTTACAGGGGGGTGATCACCCCATATAGACTCCCTGATCACCCCCCTGTCATTGATCACCCCCTTGTAAGGCTGCATTCAGACGTCCGTATGATTTTTACGGATCCACTAATACATGGATCGGATCCGCAAAACACATACGGACCTCTGAATGGAGCCTTATAGGGGGGTGATCAATGACAGAGGGGTGATCACCCCATATAGACTCCCTGATCACCCCCCTGTCATTGATCACCCCCCTGTCATTGATCACCCCCCTGTAAGGTTGCATTCAGACGTCCGTATGATTTTTACGGATCCACTGATACATGGATCGGATCCGCAAAACACATACGGACATCTGAATGGAGCCTTATAGGGGGGTGATCAATGACAGAGGGGCGATCACCCCATATAGACTCCCTGATCACCGCCCTGTCATTGATCACCCCCCTGTCATTGATCACCCCCCTGTAAGGCTGCATTCAGATGTCCGTATGATTTTTACGGATCCACTGATACATGAATCGTATCCGCAAAACACATACGGACATCTGAATGGAGCCTTATAGGGGGGTGATCAATGACAGAGGGGTGATCACCCCATATAGACTCCCTGATCACCCCCCTGTCATTGATCACCCCCCTGTCATTGATCACCCCCCCTGTAAGGCTGCTTTCAGATGTCTGTATGATTTTTACGGATCCACTGATACATGGATCGGATCCGCAAAACACATACGGACATCTGAATGGAGCCTTATAGGGGGGTGATCAATGACAGAGGGGTGATCACCCCATATAGACTCCCTGATCACCCCCCTGTCATTGATCACCCCCCTGTCATTGATCACCCCCCTGTAAGGCTGCATTCTGATGTCCGTATGATTTTTACGGATCCACTGATACATGGATCGGATCCGCAAAACACATACGGACACCTGAATGGAGCCTTATAGGGGGGTGATCAATGAAAGGGGGGTAATCACCCCATATAGACTCCCTGATCACCCCTCTGTCATTGATCACCCCCCCAGTCATTGATCACCCCCCTGTAAGGCTCCATTCAGACATTTTTTTGGCCCAAGTTAGCGGAAATTATTATTTTTTTTTTTCTTACAAAGTCTCATATTCCACTAACTTGTGTCAAAAAATAAAATCTCACATGAACTCACCATACCCCTCACGGAATCCAAATGCGTAAATTTTTTTGACATTTATATTCCAGACTTCTTCTCATGCTTTAGGGCCCCTAGAATGCCAGGGCAGTATAAATACTCCACATGTGACCCCATTTCGGAAAGAAGACACCCCAAGGTATTCGCTGAGGGGCATATTGAGTCCATGAAAGATTGAAATTTTTGTCCCAAGTTAGCGGAAAGGGAGACTTTGTGAGAAAAATAAATAAATAAAAAAATTCTGCTAACTTGTGCCAAAAAAAAGAAATTTCTATGAACTCGCCATGCCCCTCATTGAATACCTTGGGGTGTCTTCTTTCCAAAATGGGGTCACATGTGGGGTATTTATACTGCCCTGGCTTTTTAGGGGCCCTAAAGCGTGAGAAGAAGTCTGGGATCCAATGTCTAAAAATGCCCTCATAAAAGGAATGTGGGCCCCTTTGCACACCTAGGCTGCAAAAAAGTGTCACACATCTGGTATCGCCGTACTCAGGAGAAGTTGGGCAATGTGTTTTGGGGTGTCATTTTACATATACCCATGCTGGGTGAGATAAATATCTTGGTCAAATGCCAACTTTGTATAAAAAATGGGAAAAGTTGTCTTTTGCCGAGATATTTCTCTCACCCAACATGAGTATATGTAAAAAGACACCCCAAAACACATTGCCCAACTTCTCCTGAATACGGCGATACCACATGTGTGACACTTTTTTGCAGCCTAGGTGGGCAAAGGGGCCCACATTCCAAAGAGCACCTTTCGGATTTCACAGGTCATTGTCACTACCAGAGCTTTGGGACGTTCTCACAGCTCTGTTTCTCCACCCCTGTGATGATGTCACTACTAGAGCTGGGAGGAGTTCTCACTGCTCTGTTTACTTTTGGTTTCCTTCCTCCCAGCTGTTCCCCATGCGTTTGATTTCCCTCTCTTTATATCACCCCTCCTCCTATTGTAGGGCGTGGATTATAGTTCTCATTTCAGTTGTAGCTCTTGCTTTAGTATCTTCACTTGTAGCTATCATTTCACTGGACCTGTGTTCTGCTGCAGCAAGCACTCCGGATATTGCCAGCTGTCCTTGGATCTGTCTTCTCTGCGGCTGCAACACCTTCAGCTAAGTGTACAGACATTGTTGTGTACCTGATTATTTTCTGACTGGATCTGAGGTGGCCACGGTTCCCTCCATATACTGAGTAGGGCACCGGTGGCCGTGCCCCTTCCATATTGTAGGGGTTACAGTGGTCATCAGTCTTAGGCACGTGGGCATGCCTCGTTCCGCCATTTGGGATTCAGGCATGTGCTTTAGCAGCATAGGAGAGCTTTGAGGGTCGGACAGGGGTCACCCTGTATCCTCCCTAGTTTGGGTCCGGTCAGTAGCTCTTTTACTGTGTATACTATTGTTGCTCACATACAGCCGTGACATTATAATCCACCAAAACCGTCCTTTTTTGACATGGATCCGCTTTCTGGCCTCGTTGATCCCATGCAGGGTCTTTCTTTGGAAGTAGCGGATCTCCGTCAATCTATGACTCAGCTTCAAGCATTGGGCTCTGCTCCGGCTCATGGAGTCTGTTGCGAGCCAAAGGTCTCACTTCCGGAAACGTTCTCCGGGGGCAGTGAGAATTTTGTTCGCTTCAGAGAGGCATGCAAACTCCATTTTTGCTTGTGTCCCCACTCCTCTGGTAATCAGGAGCAGAGGGTGAGGATTGTCATCTCCCTGCTCAGGGGTAATGCTCAGACTTGGGTTTTTTTCGCTGCCATCAGGGGATCCCTCCCTTCGATCCGTGGAAAGATTTTTTGTGGCCCTGGGGCAGATTTATGATGACCCGGATCGTGTTGCTCTGGCCGAATCTCACTTACGTGTTTTATGCCAGAACAAACTGTCTGCGGAGCTTTATTGTTCTGAATTTCGGAGATGGCAGCTGATTCGGGTTGGAATGATGCTGCACCTCCGGAGTCAGTTCTGTCATGGTCTCTCAGAGAGATTGAAAGATGCGTTTGCTTTCCATGAGAGACCAACGTCCTTAGAGTCTGCCATGTCATTGGCGGTAACGCCTTGACAGGCGTCTAAGAGAAAGAAACGAGACTCTCGTCCAGCCATTGTCAGTCTAGGGGCAGTGGTGCGGACTCATTCAGTGTGCAGGGGCCTCATCCTGTCTCGGTCCCCTCTGAGGAGGAGCCCATGCAGCTAGGTCGACTTGCCCCTGATAAAGAGGATTTAGTCCTCAGAGTATGGTGTGTTTTTGTTGTGGGGGCATAGGTCATTTGGCAAATGTTTGTCCGTCTAGGAGATTCTTGAACTGTACTAAGAGTGATAATAAGAGAAAAAACCTCAAAAGGTAAATCATCAAACTCTGCTTCATCTGCTACTTTGGGCAAAGTTGATGTAGGAATTGATGCTTTTCCTCTGACCTGCAGTTCCCGTTTTCTCCTGTCTGCCAGGGTGGCGCTAGAGAGCAAAGTAATTTCTTGTGAGATTTTTGTCGATAGTGGAGCGGCCGTCAATCTTATTGACACTCAATTTGTAGCCATGCATGGTTTTCAGGTTTGCAGATTAGAAAAGGATATACCTGTTTTTGCTATTGACTCTGCTCCACTCTCACAGAGATCTCTGAAGGGCATTGTTCACAATATCCGGCTAGCTGTAGGTGACACTCATGTGGAGGATATATCTTGTTTTGTCCTTACGGATTGCCTTCTCCTCTAGTTTTGGGTTACCCTGGCTCACTAGACATAACCCCACTATTGATTGGCAAGGAAGGCAAATAAATGAGTGGAGTGACTTTTGTAGAGAGAATTGTCTCACAGCGACTTTTGCAGAGGTGTCTACTAAAACTGTGCCATCATTTCTCTCTGATTTCTCGGACGTGTTTTCCGAGAGCGGTGTTCAGTAGCTACCTCCTCACCGGGAGTTTGACTGTCCCATTAACCTCATACCCGGCGCCAAGCTGCCAAAAGCACGCCTCTACAATCTCTCACAACCAGAAAGAATCGCAATGCGAACTTATATCTCCGAGAGTCTCGAGAAGGGGCATATTCGTCCCTCAAAGTCACCTGTGGCCGCGGGTTTTTTATTTTGTTAAAAAAAAAGATGGCTCTCTGAGACCTTGCCTAGATTTTAGGGAGCTGAACCGTATCACGATTCGCGATCCCTATCCCCTTCCTCTGATCCCGGACCTCTTCAACCAAATTGTTGGGGCCAAGGTGTTTTCCAAATTGGATTGAGAGGCGCGTAACAACTGGTCAGGGTCAGAGAGGGGGATGAATGGAAAACGGCCTTTAATACCCCTAACGGGCATTTCGAGAATCTCGTTATGCCTTTCGGCCTGATGAATGCTCCGGCCGTCTTTCAGCATTTTGTTAATAGTATTTTCTACCATTTAATGGGGAAATTTGTATTGGTGTATCTTGATGATATTTTGATTTTTTCCCCTGATGTTCAGACCTATCAGGATCATTTTTTTCAGGTTCTGCAGATTCTGCGGGAAAATAAATTGTACGCCAAGCTGGAGAAATGTCTTTTTATGGTATCGGAGATTCAATTTCTGGGTTTTCTCCTCTCTGCTTCTGGTTTTCGCATGGATTCGGAGAAGGTCGTGCTGTACTTGAGTGGGAGCTTCCTGAGAATCAGAAGGCATTGATGCGCTTTCTGGGTTTTGCGAACTATTACAGAAAGTTCATTTTGAATTATTCCTCTGTTGTCAAACCCCTCACTGACATGACAAAAAAGGGGGCGGATTTTTCCTCTTGGTCGGAGGAGGCGCTTGCAGCCTTTTCTAAGATTAAAGAGAGTTTTGCGTCTGCTCCCGTCTTGGTGCATCCCGATGTTTCCTTACCTTTTATTGTTGAGGTGGATGCTTCCGAGGTGGGTGTGGGTGCGGTTTTGTCCCAGGGCCCTTCTCCTGCCAAATGGCGACCCTGTGCCTTTTTCTCTAAAAAACCTCTCCCCGGCAGAGAGAAACTATGATGTGGGAGATAGGGAGTTGTTGGCCATCAAGTTGGCTTTCGAGGAATGGCGCCATTGGTTGGAGGGGGCCAGGCACCCTATCACCGTTTTTACTGACCATAAGAATCTGGCATACTTGGAGTCGGCCAGGCGTATGAATCCGAGACAGGCCAGATGGTCTCTGTTCTTCTCCAGATTCAATTTTGTTGTTACATTCCGACCTGGGATAAAAAAATGTGAAGGCTGATGCTCTCTCTCGCTGTTTTCCGGGAGGAGGAAACTCCGAGGACCCGGGTCCCATTTTGGCGGAGGGGGTAATTGTTTCTGCTCTATATTCCGATTTGGAGGCCGAGGTCCAGGCTGCCCAGACTGAGGCACCTGCCCGTTGTCCTTCTGGGAAGTTGTTTGTGCCTCCTGAGCTACGTCACAAACTCTTTAAGGAGCATCATGATACGGTTCTTGCTGGTCACCCCGGGAGTAGAGCCACGGTAGATCTCATTGCTCGGAGATTTTGGTGGCCGACTCTTCGTAAGTCGGTGGAGGGTTTTGTGGCTGCTTGTGAGACGTGCGCTCGCGCTAAGGTCCCTCGTTCACGGCCTTCAGGTTCCCTTCTCCCGTTACCCATACCTTCCCGTCCTTGGACACACCTGTCCATGGACTTTATCACGGATCTTCCTCGTTCCTCGGGGAAGTCGGTGATCCTGGTGGTGGTGGACCGTTTTAGCAAGATGGCTCATTTCGTACCTTTCCCTGGTTTACCCAATGCTAAAACGTTGGCGCAAGCTTTTGTCGACCATATTGTTAAATTGCACGGCATTCCCTCTGATATTGTTTCCGATAGAGGCACGCAGTTTGTGTCCAGTTTCTGGAAGGCTTTCTGTTCTCGCCTGGGGGTTCGGCTGTCCTTCTCTTCTGCTTTTCACCCGCAGTCGAATGGTCAGACTGAGCGCCTCAATCAGAATCTGGAGACATATTTGCGCTGTTTTGTGGCAGAGAACCAGGAGGATTGGTGTTCATTTCTCCCTCTTGCTGAGTTTGCTCTGAACAACCGTCATCAGGAATCTTCTGATAAGTCACCATTCTTTGGTGCATATGGGTTCCATCCGCAGTTTGGGACATTCTCGGGAGGGGCTCTTTCTGGTTTACCTGAGGAGGAGAGATTTTCCTCGTCTTTGTCTACCATTTGGCAAAAGATTCAGAGTATTCTTAAAAACATGAGTGAGAGGTATAGGCGTGTGGCTGATAAGAGACGTGTGCCTGGTCCGGACCTGAATGTGGGTGATCTGGTGTGGTTGTCTACAAGAAACATTAAACTGAAGGTTCCCTCCTCGAAATTGGGTCCCACGTTTATTGGGCCTTATAAAACCTTGTCAGTCATCAATCCTGTTGCCTTCCGTCTTGATCTTCCACGGGTTTGGAAGATACATAATGTATTTCACAGATCTCTCTTAAAACCATATGTCCAGCCCACGGTACCCTCCTCTTTGCCTCCTCCTCCGATTTTGGTTGATGGCAATCTGGAGTTTGAGGTTTCCAGAATTGTGGACTCTCGCATTGTCCGCGGTTCTCTTCAGTACCTCGTTCATTGGAAGGGTTATGGTCCTGAGGAGAGGATGTGGGTTCCGGTGTCGGACATTAAAGCCACTCGCCTCATCAGGGCATTTCATAGGGCTCATCCTGAGAAGGTGGGTCCTGGGTGTCCGGAGTCCACCCGTAGAGGGGGGGGGGGTACTGTCACTACCAGAGCTTTGGGACGTTCTCACAGCTCTGTTTCTCCACCCCTGTGATGATGTCACTACTAGAGCTGGGAGGAGTTCTCACTGCTCTGTTTACTTTTGGTTTCCTTCCTCCAAGCTGTTCCTCATGCGTTTGATTTCCCTCTCTTTATATCACCCCTCCTCCTATTGTAGGGCGTGGATTATAGTTCTCATTTCAGTTGTAGCTCTTGCTTTAGTATCTTCACTTGTAGCTATCATTTCACTGGACCTGTGTTCTGCTGCAGCAAGCACTCCGGATATTGCCAGCTGTCCTTGGATCCGTCTTCTCTGCGGCTGCAACACCTTCAGCTAAGTGTACAGACATTGTTGTGTACCTGATTATTTTCTGACTGGATCTGAGGTGGCCACGGTTCCCTCCATATACTGAGTAGGGCACCGGTGGCCGTGCCCCTTCCACTATTGTAGGGGTTACAGTGGTCATCAGTCTTAGGCACGTGGGCATGCCTCGTTCCGCCATTTGGATCCGGGCATGTGCTTTAGCAGCATAGGGAGAGCTTTGAGGGTCGGACAGGGGTCACCCTTTATCCTCCCTAGTTTGGGTCCGGTCAGTAGCTCTTTTACTGTGTATACTATTGTTGCTCACATACAGCCGTAACAGTTATTTACCTACTTACCACACATTAGGGCCCCTAGAATGCCAGGGCAGTATAACTACTCCACAAGTGACTCCATTTTGGAAAGAAGACACCCCAAGGTATTCCGTGAGGGGCATGGCGAGTTCCTAGAATTTTTTTTTTTTTTGTCACAAGTAAGCGGAAAATGATGATTTTATTTTTTTTTTTTCCTTACAAAGTCTCATATTCCACTAACTTGTGACAAAAAATAAAAACTTCCATGAACTCACTATGCCCATCACGAAATACCTTGGGGTGTCTTCTTTCCAAAATGGGGTCACTTGTGGGGTAGTTATACTGCCCTGGCATTTTAGGGGCCGAATGCGTGAGAAGTGGTTTGAAATCAAAATCTGTAAAAAATGGCCGGTGAAATCCGAAAGGTGCTCTTTGGAATGTGGGCCCCTTTGCCCACCTAGGCTGCAAAAAAAGTGTCACACATCTGGTATCCCCGTACTCAGGAGAAGTTGGGCAATGTGTTTTGGGGTGTCTTTTTACATATACCCATGCTGGGTGAGAGAAATATCTTGGCAAAAGACAACTTTTCCCATTTTTTTATACAAAGTTGGCATTTGACCGAGATATTTATCTCACCCAGCATGGGTATATGTAAAATGACACCCCAAAACACATTGCCCAACTTCTCCTGAGTACGGGGATACCAGATGTGTGACACTTTTTTGCAGCCTAGGTGGGCAAAGGGGCCCACATTCCAAAGAGCACCTTTCGAATTTCACCGGCCATTTTTTACAGATTTTGATTTCAAACTACTTCTCATGCATTTGGGCCCCTAAAATGCCAGGGCAGTATAACTACCCCACAAGTGACCCCATTTTGGAAAGAAGACACTCCAGGTATTTCGTGATGGGCATAGTGAGTTCATGGAAGTTTTTATTTTTTGTCACAAGTTAGTGGAATATGAGACTTTGTAAGAAAAAAAAAAAAATCATAATTTTCCGCTAACTTGTGACAAAAAAAAAAATTCTAGGAACTCGCCATGCCCCTCACGGAATACCTTGGGGTGTCTTCTTTCCAAAATGGGGTCACTTGTGGGGTAGTTATACTGCCCTGGCATTCTAGGGGCCCAAATGTGTGGTAAGTAGTTTGAAATCAAAATCTTTAAAAAATGGCCGGTGAAATCCGAAAGGTGCTCTTTGGAATGTGGGCCCCTTTGCCCACCTAGGCTGCAAAAAAGTGTCACACATGTGGTATTGCTGTACTCAGGAGAAGTTGGGGAATGTGTTTTGGGGTGTCATTTTACATATACCCATGCTGGGTGAGAGAAATATCTTGGCAAAAGACAACTTTTCCCATTTTTTTATACAAAGTTGGCATTTGACCAAGATATTTATCTCACCCAGCATGGGTATATGTAAATGACACCCCAAAACACATTGCCCAACTTCGCCTGAGTACGGAGATACCACATGTGTGACACTTTTTTTGCAGCCTAGGTGGGCAAAGGGGCCCACATTCCAAAGAGCACCTTTCGGATTTCACCGGCCATTTTTTACAGATTTTGATTTCAAACTACTTACCACACATTTGGGCCCCTAGAATGCCAGGGCAGTATAACTACCCCACAAGTGACCCCATTTTGGAAAGAAGACACCCCAAGGTATTCGCTGATGGGCATAGTGAGTTCATAGAAGTTTTTATTTTTTGTCACAAGTTAGTGGAATATGAGACTTTGTAAGAAAAAAAAAGAAAAAAAGAAAAATCATAATTTTCCGCTAACTTGTGACAAAAAATAAAAAGTTCTATGAACTCACTATGCCCATCAGCGAATACCTTAGGGTGTCTACTTTCCGAAATGGGGTCATTTGTGGGGTGTTTGTACTGTCTGGCCATTGTAGAACCTCATGAAACATGACAGGTGCTCAGAAAGTCAGAGCTGCTTCAAAAAGCGGAAATTCACATTTTTGTACCATAGTTTGTAAACGCTATAACTTTTACCCAAACCATTTTTTTTTTTACCCAAACATTTTTTTTTTATCAAAGACATGTAGAACAATAAATTTAGAGAAAAATTTATATATGGATCTCGGTTTTTTTTTGCAAAATTTTACAACTGAAAGTGAAAAATGTCATTTTTTTTGAAAAAAAAAATCGTTAAATTTCGATTAATAACAAAAAAAGTAAAAATGGCAGCAGCAATGAAATGCCACCAAATGAAAGCTCTATTACTGAGAAGAAAAGGAGGTAAAATTCATTTGGGTGGTAAGTTACATGACCGAGCAATAAACGGTGAAAGTAGTGTAGGTCAGAAGTGTAAAAAGTGGCCTGGTCATTAAGGGTGTTTAAGCTATAGGGGCTGAGGTGGTTAATTGACTAAATTACAAGTTCTACTGAATCTTTTCCCATAAATATGTTAATCGAACTGTTCAGCTCCTCCTGTTTTATAACTGGCTGCCCGCAGATTAAACTGCATTTTTAACATGATGGGTTCCCTTTAAGGGTATATGCATGCATCGATTTAAACATTTATGAGATTGGAAATATAGCACATATCTTCAATGTTCATCATTGACCTCATTGAGGTTGATCCTGGTAGCCTCTAAAGCAGGGATGCTCAACCTACGGCCAACTTCCACCATGCCCTGCTGTAGGCTGATAGCTGTAGGTTGTCCGGGCATGATGGGAGTTGTGGCTTTGCAACATCTGAAAAGCCACAGGTTGAGCATCCCTGCTCTAAAGCATCGGGATTCCAGCACATGAGCTGCTAACTGAATTGCATTTAAAGGAACATTTCAGGAAAAACTGATATAATGTGTTATGCCTAGTGCGGGGCTTGTGGGGGAGGAGTTTCAATAAACAGCAAAGATAAATGTCATCAATGTTACAGCAGTGCGTGTGGAACCACTGTGTCAACTAACAGTTGGGCTAATCTTACAGTAACAGTGTTATCCTGGCAGTCCCCTGGTATTCACCATTTAAACCCTGTACAAAGAATTGAACTTTGATGCAGGGGAACCACCAGGTCGCTACCACCTGGAGTAGTCTCTGTGTGATTGACAGCTGATCCATGGGCTCAGAAACACCAGTGCAGTGCACAAGGGTTCAGGAAAAATCATTGTCAGGGACAGGCCATGGTCAGGGCAGGCAGAGTATGTGCTATACGGTGAACTGTCCAAGGTCAGGGCAGGCAGCGATGGGTCAAATAGAGGTCAGGTCAGTCAGAGGATCATGGGCTGACAGCAGAATACAATAAGGAACTAGCGCAAGATAGACAAACTATTGCTCAAGTACCTTCCCACAGTGAAGATGCCTTGAGTACCCCAGGGTTGCCAGCCATTGACTGGGGAAGATTAGGGTGTGTGCACACTGGCCCTTTAGGAGCCAGAGGGAGTGTGCGCACCCTATCGACATAGGAAGAGTTGACAAGCGGTCAAGCAGGGTGCAGTCTGTGAGAAGAAACAGAGTGAGCTTGGTAGCAGGACCAACTAGGAAGGGGAGAGCAGCAGAAGGGACAATGCTGTCACGAAGCTGAGATTAGGACTGGTAAGTGAAGCAATGGCGGCCACGGGCGATCTCTGTAACAATCACTCCTTCATTATCAGCTTTTCCTTGAGTGTCCCTTTAACAAAAATCCTACCATCACTGAAGAAGTACAAGAGTTTAAGCACATTAGAGGCCATTGGGACCACCTTCTTCTATCCAGAGAATATTAACTTGGGAAGGGAACTTTTCCTAATCTTAAAGGTGTTTTCTGGTCTACATCAACACTCTTTAAAATAATCACTTATGAAGGTAGCTGTAATTGTGTATTGTATTTTACCTTTGTTCCTATCTTCCGTTCTCTGCGCTCACATGACCATGTCCATGCTGCTCTTTTCTAATTCCTGTGATGTTATGTCCATAGGCCTGTCAAAGCAGCACCAGGGGTGGTAATAAGGGAGTGTCTTTGTAACTACCTGGGTGGGGGGAGCTAATAGCTATTAACTAGATAGGCATTGTTAGTTGTGGTGACAGAGCTGAGGCAGAGAAAGGAGAAGTTCTTCATGGGTTTGCTTGGATACAGCAGCAGGAAGTGCTACATACATGGTGGAAAGAAACCAGAGTGATTTCTATGCATGGTGAAAACTGAAATAAAAAGTATGGGGAAGATGTACATAAGGTAGACAACAAGAACAGGTCTGCTAAAGACCATAGTAATCCTGGAAAATCCCTTTTTTACAGTTACATAGATGATAGATATATAAGATATATATTTAAAAGATATTAGGATATTTATACATAGCATAAAAATATAAGTGAGATATAGTGGTCATTTAATGTCTCTTCAATTCCCCTTAAACAAGCAAGAATGGCTGAACTGCATTGTGTTCAGCACTGTTCACATCAGACCAGAAAAAGTGTTTGGTTGTTCTGCCTTTGCTTTTCTTCCTACACAGGGCACGCACCAGTGAAGATTAGGTTTTTATTTCCAGGTAGATCATCAATGATTTTATCTCAGCTTGGAAGAGAAAGAAATGTTCTGATACTAATACTGATAAAAAGCATAAATGTTCGTGCCATCTGCCATGGCAGCTATCAAGATGGCAGCTGCTTTTCATCAGCTGTATCTGAACTTTGCTTTAATGGGAGATTCAGACACTCTGGTTATGTTTTTCAAACAAAGCAATGCACATTTTAGCATGCTACAGAATAGAATGTGCTATTTCTGTTTGTTCCAAAAATAAAAAAAATAAAAAAATAAAATATACTATAATAAATACTAATAAATAAATAAAATTAAAAATTAAAAAATTATATCATCTGCAAGGGTAATAGCCATTTCCGTGTGTCAATGACATTCGGGACTGGCAGTCAAGCAGCAGCAGAAGGTCTTTAACCCTGAGAATCTCTGCGTTTGAATCTTTGTTTGTCTGCTGCGAATGTGAATCAAATTTGCGGTCTCTGGAGACTGTGCAATCAACAGAATAGTGTATTACTGTTCTCTGTTACTACTCCAGCTAATAGAGACATTTTTCCAACAAATGAATCATATCAGAGAAATAATGCTTTTCTTCTTCAGTAAGTGTGAAGCCAAGTAGGCATCCGTTAACAAGAACACCTTTCTCTTGTTCATTAGGAGAACATTGCAGCTCACTACAGGGAAGGAGGAAAACATGTTAATTACAGTACATGAGCTTTATCTTTTAGGAAACTCTAGGAAAGCAAGAAGGAAGTGAGCAAAAGTAGGTCATACGACAGCACCAGAGATATCACTCAATGATTGTTCAGCTAAATAAAGCCCTTTAGTTACATGCACGCTCATTGTTTATTTCCATCTAAAGTTCTAAAACAGTCTCCTAACGGCTGTGCTGGTATGTCTGCAATGTGCCACCCTCCAGGGCCGATCATGTCCCAGGTTTATAGGATGTCGAGTGGTGTGGTGCAGCCTTAATAGTCTCTGTGTGTGTCACGGTGCTCCTACCTGGATTCTGTCACTCCCCAGGGTTAGGCTCCACAGCAATAAAGGGGAGAGTAATGGTGGAGGTGGAGAAATAGTCGAGTCCAGACTTTTATAAAGTTCAACAGCTTTATTTGAATCAACTTGCATCCATACAAGAAGTAGTGCTTCTCTTAGTTCCAACAGGTTTTGGCATAAACTGGCAGGAAAATTTGAATATTCTGCTTTCTCTTCCTGCTGTGTTAAACTCGACATTAGTCTGATCGCTGGACTTTAGGGCTGTTCTGGTACCTCTGGAGTGGGGTGCCTTTGGCTGTTGACCCCCTCCAAACACTCTGTCAGTTAATCTGTAAGGAGTCAGGATGATTCCTTCTAACTCTAGACTAGACAATAACTAACTAAAAACTTCCTCCAGCCCCTCTCTTGGTAGGAAAGGTGACTGTCCCACTCCTGCCCAAAGGCGGGAGAATGGAATGGTAAGTTCCATTCTATCTAAAGATCTCTCTGCCATATACACTACCACCTGCTGGTGAACCAGGCATATAACATGTAATACAACAAATAACAGTTACATAGCAGAACATTTGATGCACAGTGTAAGAGGACCTGGAAAAAATACACTGATGACATTATGGTTAGCCCATTAAAGACAGTAGCAGGGTGTTGGAATGGTAATATTACTCTGGGGTATTACATGTCTGAGCAGGTACACCCACTGACAAAAAATAAAATAACGAACCAAGGAGTTGTTGGAATCAAATAAAACTTTCTGTGTGTGACTGTAATTACATAGTTACTGTACATGTTGTGAAGGTTAGAAAAAGGCAAAAGTCCAACCTGTTAACCTGCTATATTGATCCAAGGGAAGACAACAAAAAAAACTCTATGAGGGAAAAAAATCCTTCCCGACTCCAGATGTGGCAATCAGAACAAATCCCTGGATCAATGTCCATCTTCCTTTTCAAGGAGGAGTTGAGCCAAAGGGAAAGGGTGTGTAGAACAAGATTTCTATACATTGTCATAAGCCTCAGTGTTATTTTGAAATAAAATGTCATCTAAACCTTTTTTGAAGCCATCTACTGTATTTGCAGTGACCAGCTCCTGCGGCTATTCCAGAGATTCACAGCCCTTACTGTAAAGGTCCCTTTACACAGAACGATATTACAGCAGATAGACGGGGAGGAAGCGTTCGTTCCCGACAATATGCTGATTTACATGCAACAATCTCCACCACAGTATGGGGAGGAGCGATCGCTAATGTCATCACTCTTTCTCATACTGACTCGTTGTTTGTCGGCAGGAGATCGTGTTTACACAGCACAATCTGCTGCCGGTAAACAATCATTTTTGTGTGCCCACAAATAATCTGATTACCCAATAAACGAGCGTTTTGCTCATTCATTGGGCAATCTGCGGCAAATTTACACTGCACGATCATCGCTAATGAGCGTTACTATGAACGTTCGTTAGCGATAATCTAGGCGATTCTTGACCTTTAAGACTGCTTATCGCCTTTTATGGCTGAATTGTTTTTCTCCAGGCGTAGGGAGTGACCCCTTGTTTTCTGAGGGGGTTTCAACACAGAAAAGCTTTTCTCGATATTTTATGTGTGGCAGTGGCATAGCGTGGGTTTTCAGAACCTGGGACAAGCCAAATATTGTGCACTCCCCCAACCTGTGAATATGCCCCTTTTTACAGATAATGTAGTACATGTCACCTGCAGTCCTTTGTAACACAACAGATAACACAGTGTAGTAGATGGGTGGGAGGCCCTAGAATTCAGAACACCCCCAGTGTGACCTGAAGTCTGGGGCCGGGCTGCAGCAGTGTGGGCCAAATTCTCAATTTACCTTCCTCCCCCCAACCCTACCATACATCGCTACGAAATATACAGGAGAATACAGCTTCACTTACCTCTTAACATCCAGTAATGTATCCTCTGATGTAGACTTTTTCCTCAACGTCTCCATTTGGAGATAAGACTGCCATGATACCTTCATCCAGCCACGTCCTGCCTCTGCAGAGTTTATCAAAGAAAAAAAAAATTTGATTCCTCACTTTACCGTCCTCTCCCTCCTGGTGCCTCAACACCGTCATCCTGCTGCTATTCCCAAAACTGTGCTAGTGTCATACAGATAGTCCCCTATAATAATATGCTCCCAAACTGTCCTCAATGGTAATAGTGTTCCCTACTGTACCTGCAATAGCAACCTAGCCATCCCATTAGTAGTAATGTCCTCCATATTGTGCTCAATAATAATGCCCCCTAGGCAGACATTAGTATATTAGTAGAAATAAGTAGTAATAAGCTCCTCTATAGTGTCTGCAGTAGTTATAATGCCTCCTATAGTGGTCCAAGTATTTATAAAGATCCACTGCAGCACCCAATGTAGTCATAATGACCCTCTGTAGTGTACCCTGTATTATAATGTACCCCGATGTGCCAATATGTATAATGCACTCTGTATGAATGGTATATATAATGCTCCCTTTGTATTAGTAGTACAGTCGTGGCCAAAAGTTTTGAGAATTACATAAATATTGGAAATTGGAAAAGTTGCTGCTTAAGTTTTTATAATAGCAATTTGCATATACTCCAGAATGTTATGAAGAGTGATCAGATGAATTGCATAGTCCTTCTTTGCCATGAAAATTACATTAATCCCCCAAAAACCTTTCCACTGCATTTCATTGCTGTCATTAAAGGACCTGCTGAGATCATTTCAGTAATCGTCTTGTTAACTCAGGTGAGAATGTTGACGAGCACAAGGCTGGAGATCATTATGTCAGGCTGATTGGGTTAAAATGGCAGACTTGACATGTTAAAAGGAGGGTGATGCTTGATATCATTATTCTTCCATTGTTAACCATGGTGACCTGCAAAGAAACGCATGCAGTCATCATTGCGTTGCTTAAAAATGGCTTCACAGGCAAGGATATTGTGGCTACTAAGATTGCACCTCAATCAACAATTTATAGGATCATCAAGAACTTCAAGATGTTCAATTCTTGTTAAGAAGGCTTCAGGGCGTCCAAGAAAGTCCAGCAAGCGCCAGGATTGTCTCCTAAAGAGGATTCAGCTGCAGGATCGGAGTGCCACCAGTGCAGAGCTTGCTCAGGAATGGCAGCAGGCAGGTGTGAGCGCATCTGCACGCACAGTGAGGCGAAGACTTTTGGAAGATGGCCTGGTGTCAAGAAGGGCAGCAAAGAAGCCACTTCTCTCCAAAAAAAACATCAGGGACAGATTGATCTTCTGCAGAAAGTTAGGTGAATGGACTGCTGAGGACTGGGGCAAAGTCATATTCTCCGATGAAGCCTCTTTCCGATTGTTTGGGGCATCTGGAAAAAGGCTTGTCCGGAGAAGAAAAGGTGAGCGCTACCATCAGTCCTGTGTCATGCCAACAGTTATGCATCCTGAGACCATTCATGTGTGGGGTTGCTTCTCATCCAAGGGAGTGGGCTCACTCACAATTTTGCCCAAAAACACAGCCATGAATAAAGAATGGTACCAAAACACCATCCAACAGCAACTTCTTCCAACAATCCAACAACAGTTTGGTGAAGAACAATGCATTTTTCAGCACAATGGAGCACCGTGCCATAAGGCAAAAGTGATAACTAAGTGGCTTGGGGACCAAAACGTTGACATTTTAGGTCCATGGCCTGGAAACTCCCCAGATCTTAATCCCATTGAGAACTTGTGGTTAATCCTCAAGAGGCGGGTGGACAAACAAAAACCCACTAATTCTGACAAACTCCAAGAAGTGATTATGAAAGAATGGGTTGCTATCAGTCAGGAATTGGCCCAGAAGTTGATTGAGAGCATGCCCAGTCGAATTGCAGAGGTCCTGAAGATGAAGGGCCAACACTGCAAATACTGACTCTTTGCATAAATGTCATGTAATTGTCGATAAAAGCCTTTGAAACGTATGAAGTGCGTGTAATTATATTTCACTACATCACATAAACAACTGAAACAAAGATCTAAAAGCAGTTTAGCAGCAAACTTTGTGAAAACTAATATTTTTGTCATTCTCAAAACTTTTGGCCACGACTGTACATATAATGTCCCCTTTGTATTATAAAAAAAATTGCTATCACACAGCTCCGTAGACATTAGTGTTGAGCGCGAATATTCGAATATCGAATTTTTTTAGCGAATATCATTACTTCGTTAATTTGCGAATATTTCGAATATGGAGCTATAAATTCGATTTGTGCTCGGATCGGCTCATGCTGAGAGGGTCCCCTACCTACGCCTATACTCCACCCCCCCAACCTAGAAGCAGCAGAGTTATGCCGGAACTGCTTATCGAAGGGTAGACTAAAGGGGGCTACCCCAATAATGAGACCTGAAAGAAGGGAGGGCTCCTGGGTGGGTTGAAATAGTTCGAACCGACAAGTGGGGGGAGGAGGGCCAGGTTTAAATAGTGAACGCCCCGCCTCCCCTCACACAAATACGGCACTCTTAATTGCCTACCACTTGTGCTCGGATCGGCTCATGCTGAGAGGGTCCCCTACCTACGCCTATACTCCACCCCCCCAACCTAGAAGCAGCAGAGTTATGCCGGAACTGCTTATCGAAGGGTAGCCTAAAGGGGCCAAAAGAACCATGCATAGGAGTTAGAAAACTTGATAACAGAAACTACAGACCAAAACTCGAAAGCCAATGATATTTCGTATAAGGATCCGGGATATTACGTATGGAACACATGGAACTGCGACGACCCAACCGTTTGATGACATGTACTGGCACCTTATGCATGGACGCCGCCGCTGCCGCGCCCATGCGGAAGGAATGTCCTGTGATCCAGCGAGGACCGACCCCTGGACCTGTCAACTAACCTGAAAGTACGTAAGAAAGGCCGCGGTGGTTAGCCGGGCATTGACTAGTTTGAGTACGGGAGAACATGCCGCTTGGACTAAATACTACGCAGCCAAGCCTCCAAGGCCTGCACCGGACACCATCTGCTGTCCGTGGGAAAGTATCTGACCGCCACTGGTTGCCCCGGCCGTGACGTCTTGGACGAGGCCAAGGTGAGGACATAGATGGACCCGCGCCGGATGAGCTGACCTTTCCGCAGGCACCCAGCCAGCGTATTGGTGCCCATGAGCTCGCCTGACCTGAGGAATCCATGAAAAGCCAGGTACAAGGCTGTTTCTACCAGAGCGCTAACCTGCGGCCCGAACGGTTTGCCCCTGCAGTTTGCCTGTCACGGCCTGAACAAGCTACCGGTAAATGGCTGACGCCCATGTCGTTTCACAACAGACATCTTGCGCAAACCCTTCAACGCCGCTTTGATCGGGTGGGCGGAGAAGAGTGACGGTAGGTCCGGATGTAGCCTGCACCAATGGTGCTGAATACCTGCCATGTATAGTTAACAATGCTATAGGACAAGTTTAATTGAGAGTGGCAAAACCCAGACGAAGCCCAATAGGTGAGTGTTAGCTATGGTGAGATGGGAGACTAGTCCCAGCGCAGCTGGGCCTGGTGAGGAAATTTTTTTTTTTTTTTTTAATCTCCATGCGTGAGAGACTCTAATGGCGGAGTCATATGTGTAAAACTAAAACGGAGAAGCCATGCGTGAGAGACTCAGATGGCGGAGTCATATGTGTAACCTAAAACGGAGAAGCCATGCGTGAGACTCTAATGGCGGAGACATATGTGTGAACCTAAACGGAGAAGCCATGCGTGAGAGACTCAGATGGCGGAGTCATATGTGTAACCTAAAACGGAGAAGCCATGCGTGAGAGACTCTAATGGCGGAGTCATATGTGTAAAACTAAAACGGAGAAGCTCTGCGTGAGGGACTCTAATGGCGGAGTCATATGTGTAAAACTAAAACGGAGAAGCCATGCGTGAGAGACTCAGATGGCGGAGTCATATGTGTAACCTAAAACGGAGCAGCCATGCGTGAGACTCTAATGGCGGAGACATATGTGTGAACCTAAACGGAGAAGTCATGCATGAGAGACTCAGATGGCGGAGTCAAATGTGTAACCTAAAACGGAGAAGCCATACGTGAGAGACTCTAATGGCGGAGTCATATGTGTAAACCTAAAACGGAGCAGCCATGTGTGAGAGACTAATGGTGGAGTCATATGTGTAACCTAAAACGGAGAAGCCATGCGTGAGAGACTAATGGCGGAGTCATATGTGTAAACCTAAAACGGAGAAGCCATGCATGAGGGACTCTAATGGCGGAGTCATATGTGTAACCTAAAACGGAGCAGCCATGCGTGAGACTCTAATGGCGGAGACATATGTGTGAACCTAAACAGAGAAGTCATGCATGAGAGACTCAGATGGCGGAGTCAAATGTGTAACCTGAAACGGAGAAGCCATGCGTGAGAGACTCTAATGGCGGAGTCATATGTGTAAACCTAAAACGGAGCAGCCATGCGTGAGAGACTAATGGTGGAGTCATATGTGTAAACCTAAAACGGAGAAGCCATGCGTGAGAGACTCAAAAATGTATATATTATTTATTTTATTTTTTTTATATATACATACATATTTATTTATTTATTATTTTTTTTTTTCACTATCAACCACTTAAGCAGCTCCCGTATGGGCACAGCTCTGAGTACGAGCATGAAGAGCATGGTATAACGCAGATCACCTGCACGGACTAACTAACATCTTGTGCCTAAATAACCCCCTTGGAACCTAATGTACGGCCGGCAGCAGGAAGCCAGCCACCGCCTATGATCTGCTCCCCCTGACCGAGCCTAGTACTCCTTCCCCTGATCCCTGCCTACCTAACGGCACGGCGGCCCGTGCCAGACTTTATTGAAGATGAGGAGCCTTACCCCCCAGCCGCGTGGGGAGCTCACGCTGCTCCCTGGCAGAATGCACCAGTGCGGGAGGGCCGACCCACCGCCGGCTGGACACTCGTACCGCGTGGGGAGCAGCGCCACTCCATGGCAATGTGCACCGGATCAGAGGGAGCCCTTCCTTTACCGTGGGCCCCGGCCCCCGCTGGTTTGAACCGTGTGCCGCGTGAGGAGCCGCACAGCTCCCTGGCATTGTGCGCCGGTGCGGGAGTGCCCCCCCTCACCTAGGGGCTGGTTATTGTGACTGGAACCCGCTGGGAGACTGAAGCCTAACTGGACCTACCTGTGACCGTGAAGGCTGACCTCCCAGGCCGTGGCTGACCCACGTGCGTAGTCGTGACGCAACTACCCGTAGATGCCCACCCAGTGCCTGTAGTTAACGGGAGTGCGACCGAGTCTGTGGATGTGACCGACTAGCCCCTATAGTCGTGAGGGGACCCTACATCGAGAGTAGCGGTAACGGACCATCGCCTGTAGACGTGGTAGTATTACTTCATGAGTCTGTTGACATGAGACTAATGCCTGCAGTCGTGGCCGGTCTTAATAATGAGTCTGCAGTCGTAACGGATTTGTGCCTGCAGTCGTGGCAGGGCTTTAGAGCGGGTCTGTAGTCGTGACAGACTGATGCCTGCAGTCGTGGCAGGACTTTATAACGAGTCTGTAGTCGTGACAGACTGATGCCTGCAGTCGTGGCAGGGCTTTATAACGGGGTCTGTAGTCGTGACAGACTGATGCCTGCAGTCGTGCAGGACTTTATAACGAGTCTGTAGTCGTGACAGACTGATGCCTGCAGTCGTGGCAGGGCTTTACAACGGGTCTGTAGTCGTGACAGACTGTTGCCTGCAGTCGTGGCAGGGCTTTAGAGCGGGTCTGTAGTCGTGACAGACTGATGCCTGCAGTCGTGGCAGGGCTTTATAAGGAGTCTGTAGTCGTGACAGACCTGGCAAAGCAACATGCCTATCTATACCATTATTATAATTTTTTCTTTTTTTTTTTTTTTTTCTTTTCCCCCCCACCAAAGGCCACGACTGTAGGCCCCCCCCCTGTAAGAGATGCGCCAGAGGCCTGGACATAATAGACCACCATCCCCCGTCCCCCAAGCCTATGCAGGAGAAAAGAGGGGGTTGGCCCCCGCATGCACCACCCCTGACTCACCTGGCGGCCATGACAGCCACGAACCCCACAGTATCGTAAGTTAGCCCACCACCTGTGAACCTGAATAACCAAGGACAGACGTGTGAGTGAGCGCACGCCAGCTGGGCGACACTTCACTCATGCCACCGCTCCCTAGCTAACCACCGGATTATTGTGACTGCGCCCGAACCAACCCCCTGACTGACCGTATGGGCTTACGGGCGGCCCGGCTGCGTGCGCAAAGTGACGTGGCCAGCCCCCCTCCTTGAAGCCCTCTTTATATTTGATCCTTGAACATATTCCAAATTTTTTTAAATATTTTTTTTTTTTTTTTACTCCTGCCTTAGTACCTAGCCACTGTGCCTGAGCAGAGGAGCCCTGCACCAAGACTGCAGTACCAGTATGGGCCTGTAGGTGTCGACCATCCCCCGCACTCTCTCAAGCCAGGACCTGCTGGAGCGCAGCAAGCCAGTGATTCCCTTCTAGGTTAGAATTAACCATTGAAATCACAACTTGTTATACAGTGCACATGTCTGAGTATCTGCTTATCTCGTCTTGCCTGAGTTTGGCGCAGTAAAGAAGACGAGTTTATTCTGCAGCGGATTCCTAGACATGAATAAGCATGTCCACCTTCACAGCCTCGCTAATTGTAATTACCAGGAGAACGTGCATCAGGATCGGCTGCGAGGGATTTGCGCTCCGCCATGTGGAACATTGCATCCCGTGCCCACCGCTATCGACTATTTGTACAGGGAAAGCCGCGGCGTATAATCGCCTATAGGTTTCGGCTTCCGTCCCCTGATCCTGCAGCTGGACCTCCGCTTACTGATTGCAGCTAATGAATAGACCCCTGTGTGAGCGGGACGGGCGTTTTCCTCTACGGCGGAACGTTCTGATACGGGAGTGAGTGATATATAAACGCTGCGTCGTGGAGCCGACGGCCGGCGTGACCGATGCTCAGGGTATGCGAGCGGGACGTCGTGACCCGTCGCTGCTGAGCCACAGGTGAGGGGTGCCTGCCTGGGGGACGCTGCATGTGGGAGCGGGGGAGCTTAGCGCAGGGCCTGGAGCGGATCGGGGTGCCTGTCTCGGGGTGCCGGAAGCGATCGGGAGGTGCGGCAGTCTCCAGCGCAGCTGGGGACCGGCGGCACGCTCGGCAGCCCCCACATGTTTATACATAGCGAGACCGGGTGGCAAGCCACCTGCCTACCTAATCACCGTAGCGACGAGCTCGACGCAGCCGATCCCCCGATCCTCCAGTGACGCATGCCCTTCTCTGGCACCAACCCACAAGCCGATTCGAAATAGTTCGAACCGACAAGTGGGGGGAGGAGGGCCAGGTTTAAATAGTGAACGCCCCGCCTCCCCTCACACAAATACGGCACTCTTAATTGCCTACCACATTTCGAATATTCGTTTTTTTTTTGTTTTTTTTTAGTGTTATATTTTTTTCTTTCACACTTCCCTAAAGTTGTTCTTACTTGTCCTTAGTATTCCTGACTTTCTGGCTGCTACAGTCAGTGCCCGTTCCCGCTTCTGACGACTTCCGCGCTCATGCAGCGTCCCCATCACCGTGGGAACGTCTCTCTATACTAGAATGTACTGTCGGATTTGAGAATTACGTTGAAATGGCAATTCGATTAATACAAGTTATAATAATCGAATTGCGATTTCAACTTGGACCTGGTTTACTATGTTTAGCTTTGTAGAATTAGCGAATATGACGAATGTATTCATCATATTACTCTAAACGAAGATAACAAAGTATTCTACATCTTCGGTTTAGCTACCTATTCGTCAACTTCGCTAATTCTAGTAATCAGATAGGAAGGTTGACTATAGAGACAGCTGCGTTTAATTAGCATAGCGATTATATTACTTAGCTTTTTTTTAAAAAAATTTAATAGTTATTAAATAATTGAATATTATAATGATTCTATTTAAAAAAAAAAAAAAAAGCAAAGTAACATAATCGCATAGCGAATTAAACTTAGCTGTCTCTATAGTCAACCTTCCTATTTGATTGCTAGAATTAGCGAAGTTGACGAATAAGGAGCTAAAACGAAGATGTAGAATACTTCGTTATGTTCGGTTTGAGGAATATGACGAATACATTCGTCATATTCGTCATCTTCGCTAATTCTAGACATCAAACCAATAGGAAAGTAGCCTAGAAGTTAAAATCGCAATCGCGATTATTTAAATCGTATATTAATCGCAATAACCAAAATAATAACGAATATTCGATTTCGACGAATTAAAAACGAATATTCTATCGAATATTCGCGAATTTCGTCGAAATCGAATATGGCACCTGCCGCTCATCACTAGTAGACATAAATATGGTGATGCAATGTCGTTTTTTTCAAACTTTTTAATGAACAGGTCAGTTTTACTGCATAGGGAACACCTTAAAAATGAAACCCTAAAACTATGGTGGCATTGCAATTTTTACCAATTCCACCCTATTTGGAATTTTTTTTTGTAGCTTCCTACTACTTTGTATGCAATATTTTATGGCGCTAATATGAGGTACAACTTGTCCCACAAAAAATACCCTCATACAGCATGTGAATGGAAAAAAAAGTTATGGTTTCTTGGATGGCTTGGAGTAAAAAAATGGAAACACAAAGAAAATCACCTGGTCCTGATGGGGTTAGCACAAACTTGTTTGAGTATATACTGTTATCTGTCTGTTCCATGTTCTGTATCCACAGAATTTCTTATCCCCTGTAACAACAGAAAACTGTTGCAAAACAAGCTCCAAAGTTTGGCGCATTCTATACTTGCTCAAAAGTTTATGTCTTTTTGGAGGTTTGGGGGTTGGTGCCTGTGCACCACTTTTTCAAAAATTGGGTGGAGCTGGGCAGGACATTTCTTACAATCTTCACTAGTGTTGAACTCCACGAAGTGGAATTCGATCCGAATTTCAGGGAAAATTCAATTCGTCGTGAAGCCGAATTTCCTCGTGGTAACGGATCAATTTTGCCTGAATGGCAGTAAATAATTTTAAATCATACTTAGCATACTAATCTGTTTGAGAGTGAAGAGCAGGCCACCACCATCTTGATTAAAGATCTCATCTCGTATGACATCACCACGCCGGCCAACCTGATGACATCCTCCTGGGCCACGCGAGATTTCAGGCCAGAACTTCAATCAAGATGGCGGGGGACGGCTTTTCACAATGAAATGTATGAGGTGACCACGATTTTTCTTTTTATTCCCTGTCATTGCACCCACTACTTACAAAGAAATGTACTTCATGATGAAGTAATTCGTCACTAAGGGAATTTTTTTGTAAACTTCAGCAAAGCAGCTGAATACTTCACTAATCACTAATCTTCACCAGGAAACTGGCGTCAGCTCCCTTGCTGGTGTAGATTTCCATTTTAGCACACAAAACTGCACAGATGCACTGCAGGGAACCTATCATGCTGTACATTGTGTTTGAGCTGCAGGCTGGAAGAGGTGTGCAGATTTGTTATATACAATATTTTTCACCCTATACGATGCACTTTTTCCCCCTCAAAGTGGGGGGAAAATGTCAGTGAGTCTTATGGGGCTCAATACTAGTGAGCGCTTCAAGTATGGAAGTGCTTATTTGTACAGGAGGACTGGGGAGCAGTGAATGCAGCGCTCCCTATGCAGGCTCTGTACTCACAGCTTCCTGGTCTTCCTTGGCTGCACGCTGCACTGTGACCTGCACACTGCGTTAGGACATCGGGGCTCTGTGACCTCACACTGTGTAAAGTTGGATTACAGTATAACGCGGGAGGAAGACCAAGAAGAGCAATGGAATTCAGGAGTGGCGGCGACGTCCGGAGCAGGAGAGGTAAGATTTTTTTTTTTTCTGCTTTGAGCTCTGATTTACATGGGGGTCTGATCTGAGGTCTGTATGGTGGGGGGGTTATCACATTGGGGCTCTGATCTGAGGTCTGATTGGGGGTCATTCAGATTGAGGGTCTGATCTGAGGTCTGAATGGTATCTTTCACATTGGAGTTCTGATCTGAGGTCTGATTGGGGTTCCTATTAATATTGGGCATCTGATTTGAGATCTGATTAACATTAGGGGTTTCACTAGTGTCTGATCTAATGAAAAAAATATTTTTTCTTATTTTCCTCCTCTAAAACTTAGGTGCATCTTATGGGCAGGTTTGTCTTATAGGGCAAAAAACACTGTAATTTTATAGGAAAAGAGTCTGTGTAATTTATATATTTAAATTTCTGCTCATTCTCGGCTTTGAAGTCAAGGAGGTGGTCCTATCAGTGACTGACAGCTCTCTCTGCATACTCAGTCATAAAGGGAAGGGTGTCAATCACTCCTAGGACCATCTCCTTGACTTCAAAACTCAAAATGAAAATCTTTTCCCATAAAGTATGTATCAATCTGCTCAGCTCCTCCAGCTCTATAACATGATGCCTGCAGCTTAGACACCATGTTCAATGTCACAGGTTCCCTTTTAAGGTATTACTCTATAACAAGGTTTAAATACATTAAGAGTCATTTGAAACATGCAGGATATAATATAGAGAACCTGTATAACAAGTCATACTGTATATGTTAAAAGGAGTTGTCTCACTTCAGCAAGTGGCATTTATCCTGTAGAGGAGGAGTACTCAAGTACTTTTTGTAAAGGTCCACATACCTGAGTCTGCTGTAGGATGAATGTCCGAGCTACAAAGCAAAAAAATATATAAGGAGGGACAACGCCATTGGCGTGTAGCGCTGCATTATTTATATATATTTTTTTACAATAATCCACACCTCCAAGCCCACCTAATGTCACGCTCGTGTGTGGGAGGAAAACACCCCGCCGAGCATAGGAGGGAAAGGGGATACCGGAATAAGGCCTGGAAACTAGGGAAGGAAGATGGACACCTCCTAGAGAAAACCCTAACTCCAGTCCTGACAGACTACCAGTATGAAGAGGCCCCAAAGGTAGGAAAGTTCATACACCGGATACCTAGAATCCTATCTCACCCTATAGGACCCTGGAACTAATGTCAGGAATAAGTCTACCTGTTCCTCCAAAGGGAAGGACGAACCGGAGTCTCCCTCAGGCCTAATGACAAACAACAGGGAAAAGCAACACACACACACATATATATATAACAAAATACAAAAGGGAAAGGAAACACTTATTTTCAATTAAGCTTTTGTAGCACCAGGAACTAAGCCGGGAACCAAACACAAGCTAACCACAAGTCCAACAGAAGCTATAAACTGCATAGCATAATGGGAACAACAAATAGAGAAGGTTAAATGACCACAATAGCCACACCTGGGGAAAGAAGGTGTGACAAGCACCAGAAACAACACAGACGCCATTTGATCCAAAAGGAAAACATGTCAGATCAAACCACATGTTGCCACTCTAACAGATCTCCTGCCACCTGTCGCGGGAAAGTCTGTATGTCTCGGTACGTCCGTGACAGTACCTTCCCTTCTACGGGTGACCTCCAGGCACCCAGGACCAACCTTATCCAGATGAGATATATGAAAGGCTTTCACCAAACGACTGGCATTCATGTCAGATGCCCTTACCCACATCCTCTCCTCTGGTACATAACTCTTCCAGTGAACAAGATACTAAAGAGAAGAGTTGGCCTTGCAGTTTGCCCGGCAGTCGTTTCGCTGCGAACTTTGCGTGTTTACGATTCGCCGAACATTCGAACATATGGCGATGTCAGTCGGTGCCATATTCTTTTGCATTGTGCCCAACTTTGACCCATGACAAACACATCAGGTGGGACAGGACAGCCAATTGAGATGTTTCAGCACATGGACACACGCCCACCCTAAAACATAACCCGATCTGGCAGCCATTTTACATTATGTGTTTTGGCAGTGTAGGGAGAGGTTGCTTCGTGGAGCAGGGACAGACTGTTACGTAAACCAAACACTAACTAATAGGGCAACAAAAGTCCTTTTAAACACTGGTATAGGTGGGCTATCGATAGGTGTTATAAACTAAGGGGTGTGATATACTTATAATATACTTTATAACATAGAATTATAGTGCATTTATATTGTGCAGCAGTTGTGTGCAGTTCTGCTGCGATACCGCAGCTATATAGAAGGACAAACGCTATTGGAATAACTAATTGCAACTGGTGTGATATACCTGTTGCCCCCAAAAAAACTGATTGAGTGGTGTGATATACCTATAATATACTTTCTAACATAGAAACTATATAGTGTATTTGTATTGTGCAGTAGTTGTGTGCGGTTCTGCTGCGATACCGCAGGTATATAGAGGGACAAGTGCTATTGGAACAACTATTTGCAACGGGTGTGATATACCTGTTGCCCCCCAAAAAATTATTGAGGGGTACAATATACCTGTTTCCACAAAATACTGATTAAGAGGTTTGATATACCTGCTTCCACAAAATACTAATTAAGGGGTCCGATATACCTGCTTCCAACAAATATGGATTGTGACCTGCGATATGCCGCCGTTATGAGGGAACTTATACGCCGTTATGAGGGAACTGTAAATATAGACAAAATATCGGCAAGTTCAGACACGACCCAAGTTATTAAACTGTCAGCACTGTCCTTAACGAGGCAAAAATTACACTTCTAAAAAGAGGTCTTACATTCACACCAGTACCACGGTTTGACAAATTTATTTGGGTGAAGGATATTAGTTTATTTGCACCGAAATTAGCATTGCACAAACAATTTGCAAATATGTCATCTGACATGGGTAAATTAATCCAGAAAGAACAACAAGCATTATACACCCTGGAAAGTCTTTACATGGAAAGTGAGGGTTATCAGACTGAGATCATACCTCCACTGACAGACCTAAAACCTAGATCTAGATGGACCCCACCTTTTTCACAGTTCAAAAACATTGAGACCTTTGCAGAACTAGTCTCTCATGATATCAACAAATTAAAAATAAAAACTAATATTTTTCCCGAAAATCTGACAAATGAGGAATTTGCTGCTCTTGATGAACTAAGGTCAAATAATGATATTGTGATCAAATCAAGTGACAAAGGGGGAAACATTGTAATTCAAGACAGAATGGAGTACGATCAGATGGCAAATAGGCTACTGATGGACAAGGAAATATATTAGATCTTGAAAGAGAACCCCACAAATACCTGAATGATTTACATCACATTTTAAAGACAGCCAGGGATGAACGTCTGATATCTAAAGAAGAATTAGATTTTCTGTAAAATAAAAATCCCACTATTGCGACATTCTACGCACTCCTTAAAGTGCATAACAAAAAGATCCCAATACCGGGACGTCCAATAGTGTCAGGAAATGATGCCTTGACCCAACCAGCTAGCGAGTATGTGGATGCAGTGTTGAGACCATTTGTTACTTCTTTACCGTCCTATATAAAGGACACTACTGATGTTCTCACCAAAATTAGCGGCATCACGCTGTCTGCATCCACATTCTTAGCTAGCTTAGATGTCGAGGCATTATACAGTAATATTGGACATGATATCGGCATAAAAGCGATAAAACACTTTCTGGACACCAAGAGAACTTGTTTTCACGAACATAATGACTTTGTGTTAATTTTATTGAGGTTTTTACTCATAGAAACATAGAAACATAGAATGTGTCGGCAGATAAGAACCATTTGGCCCATCTAGTCTGCCCAATATATCTGAATACTATGGATAGCCCCTGGCCCTATCTTATATGAAGGATAGCCATATGCCTATCCCATGCACGCTTAAACCCCTTCACTGTATTTGCAGCTACCACTTCTGCAGGAAGGCTATTCCATGCATCCACTACTCTCTCAGTAAAGTAATACTTCCTTATATTACTTTTAAACCTTTGCCCCTCTAATTTAAAACTGTGTCCTCTTGTGGTAGTTTTTCTTCTTTTAAATATGCTCTCCTCCTTTACCGAGTTGATTCCCTTTATGTATTTAAAAGTTTCCATCATATCCCCTCTGTCTCTTCTTTCTTCCAAGCTATACATGTTAAGGTCCTTTAACCTTTCCTGGTAAGTTTTATCCTGCAATCCATGTACTAGTTTAGTAGCTCTTCTCTGAACTCTCTCTAGAGTATCTATATCCTTCTGGAGATATGGCCTCCAGTACTGCGCACAATACTCCAAGTGAGGTCTCACCAGTGTTCTGTACAGCGGCATAAGCACTTCACTCTTTCTACTGCTTATACCTCTCCCTATACATCCAAGCATTCTGCTGGCATTTCGTGCTGCCCTATTACATTGTCTTCCCACCTTTAAGTCTTCTGAAATAATTACTCCTAAATCCCTTTCCTCAGATACTGAGGTCAGGACTGTGTCAAATATTCTATATTCTGCCCTTGGGTTTTTACGCCCTAGGTGCATTATCTTGCACTTATACACATTAAATTTCAGTTGCCAGAGTTCTGACCATTCTTCTAGTTTTCCTAAATCCTTTTCCATTTGGCGTTTCCCTCCAGGAACATCAACCCTGTTACATATCTTTGTGTCATCAGCAAAAAGACACACCTTCCCATCGAGGCCTTTTGCAATATCACTTATGAAGATATTAAACAAAATTGGTCCCAGTACAGATCCCTGTGGAACCCCACTGGTAACATGACCTTGTTTTGAATGTTCTCCATTGACTACAACCCTCTGTTGTCTGTCACTCAGCCACTGCCTAATCCACTCAACAATATGGGAGTCCATGCTCAATGACTGCAGTTTATTGATAAGTCTTCTATGTGGGACAGTGTCAAAAGCCTTACTAAAATCTAGATATGCGATGTCTACTGCACCTCCACCGTCTATTATTTTAGTCACCCAGTCAAAAAAATCTATAAGATTTGTTTGACATGATCTCCCTGAAGTAAACCCATGTTGTTTTTCATCTTGCAATCCATGGATTTTAGATGTTCCACAATCCTATCCTTTAATAGGGTTTCCATTAATTTGCCTACTATTGATGTCAGACTCACTGGTCTATAGTTCTCGATTCCTCCCTACTACCTTTCTTGTGAATGGGCAAGACATTTGCCAATTTCCAATCTTCCGGGACGACTCCTGTTACTAATGATTGGTTAAATAAATCTGTTAGCGGTTTTGCCAGCTCACCACTAAGCTCTTTTAATAATTTTGGGTGTATCTCATCAGGCCCCTGTGACTTATTTGTCTTCACCTTAGACAGCAAACTTAGAACATCTTCCTCTGTAAAGATACATGCATCAAATTATTTATTAGTCGTCCTTTCTAGTGGAGGTCCTTCTCCTTTTTCTTTTGTAAAAACTGAACAGAAGTATTCATTAAGGCAGTCGGCTAGCCCTTTATTCTCTTCTACATACCTTCCGTCCTTTGTTTTTAATTTAGTTATTCCTTGTTTTAATTTCCTTTTTTCATTTATATATCTGAAGAATGTCTTATCCCCTTTTTTCATCGACTGAGCTAGTTTTTCTTCTGCCTGCGCTTTAGAAGTTCTTATAACTTGCTTGGCCTCTCTCTGCCTAATCTTGTAGATTTCCTTATCTTCATTGCTCTGGTTTTTTTTATAATTACAAAATGCTAGCTTTTTATTTTTAATGATTTGGGCCACTTCTGCTGAGTACCACAGTGGTCTCTTCCTTTTTTTGCTTTTACTGACAAGTCTAATGCAATTTTCTGTTGCCTTCAATAATGCACCTTTTAAGTAGTCCCATTTCTCCTGGACTCCATGTAATCCGTTCCAGTCTGATAAGGACTCATTTATGACTAATTTCATTTTTGAAAAGTCTGTTTTTCTAAAATCTAAAACTTTTGTTTTTGTGTGGTGGGACTCTTTCACAGTTCTTATATTAAACCACACTGACTGGTGATCACTAGATCCCAAGGTTTCGCCTACAATGACATCATATACCGAATCCCCATTTGTGAATACCAAATCCAAAATGGCCTCCGGGTTGGCTCCTCAACCACTTGTTGTAGAGATAACCCCAGTAGGGAATTTAGAATATCTGTACTCCTGGTAGAACTTGCTATTTTGGTTTTCCAGTTTATATCTGGAAGATTGAAATCTCCCATAATGATAACTTCTCCTTTCATTGTCATTTTAGCTATTTCTTCAACTAGTAGATCATCTAGTTCTTTAACTTGACCAGGTGGTCTATATATCACACCTACACGAGTTACTGCATGGTTAGCAAACTGCAACGTAACCCAAACTGACTCTATGTTGGCCTCACCAACTTGTATTAGGTTAGATTTAATGCTATCTTTCACATACAGGGCCACTCCTCCTCCTTTCTTGCCTTCTCTGTCTCTTCTGTATAAAGAGTACCCTGGTATGGTTATGTCCCAGTCATTTCTTTCATTAAACCATGTCTCCGTAACAGCCACTAAATCTACATTCTCAGATGCCATTATTGACCCAAGTTCATTGATTTTTTTACCTAAACTGCGAGCATTTGTAGACAGGACTCTGAGCTTATCATTTCTTAACCTCTGTGCTTCTGACCTGTTCTGGCATTGTTTCGGGGGGCAATTGGACTCTTTTATTTTCACTCTTTTGCCCCCCTTTCCTAGTTTAAATACTCTTCCGCAAATTCTTGGAGTTGTTCACTAAGTACATTTGTTCCTTTGAGAGAAAGATGCAAACCATCTTTTTTGTACAGTTCCTTTCTATTCCAAGTAGAGCTATCATGAGAAACAAAGCCAAATCCTTGCTCTTGACACCATTTACCAAGCCATATGTTGAACTCCTTTATGCGCCTCTGCCTATCATTCTGAACATTATGCACAGGCAGAACTTCAGAAAATGAAATGGTGGATGCAAAATCATGTACGTCATTACCAAGTGTGATAAAAGATTTTTTCACCTCTGACACTTCATTGCAAGCCAGGTCATTTGTCCCTAGATGGACAAGAACATCCACGTCCCCTTCCTGCTTTGCTTGCTTAACAATATTAATAATACGTCTTCTATCTCTTCTAGCAGTAGCCCCAGGGAGACATCTCACAAAACCATTTTCTTTAAGCTCCACACTTCTTATGATTGAATCACCCAGCAACAGCTGCTTCCTTTGAGACTTCACTTTATCTTTTTTGTTGCATACATTAGACATAGGAGTCGATGGTTTCTCACCCTCTGTGCTTGAGTCCATATCCATGTTGTCCTTACATTCTGAGAGTGCTGCAAATGAATTATGGAGAACCACCGACTGTGGGACATGTCTTCTATCCACCACTCTAAGTCTTCCAGAACCTACATTAACCCATCTGCCATTTCTGGGGGTCCTCTGTGGCAGTGGCATTGCAGCAGTCCTAGCTGGAGTTTGTTTAACAGATAATTTAAATATTTCAGATTTCAAAAATGCAATTTCCTGCTGCAGTAAGGAGAACTGTCTACAGATCTGACAGCATCCGAATCTCCAAAGAGTGGAACATGAAATAAATGCACAACAATTCCTGCACTGAACCAAGTCTGCCATTTTAAAGAGGAGAAAAAAAAAAATAATAATTGTAAATTTAAATCAAACAAATGTTACCTTTTTTTTTGTATTGTTTCCACCTTCCAGCCTACCTCCTGACTATCTCCTGCAATATCTCTTTATTGTACTTAATGTAGTACTTGAAGGTAGTACTTGCAGCTAATGAATTAGGCTAGCTAATGAGTCTGTCTCTATATATACACACACTGCTTCCCAAACTCCTCCCCCAGCAACAAATGTAACACCTTAGTGAGCTAGGCTCATTAGCAAACGCACAATAGCAAACAGCTGACCAAATTCCTTACCTCTTTTCAAGCAATGGTCAGAAAAAAAAAACAACACAGATGAGCCAGATGCAGACTCTAAGCCAATCTCTTGCAGTATGTCTTCAATCTCTTCAGTCTCCTGCAATATCTCTTTATCTAATTATTTTCTGTGTAACGGTACTTTCTACCATCAGATGAAAGGTACCGCTATGGGGACACCTTGAGCACCGACTTTTGCTAATTAGTTTTTGGGGTGGTGGGAGGACCAAATAGTTTTTTCTGACACTTTTGCACATTTCACTACTCACATTTTATTTTGGGGTAGATTTATTGACAATGTGTTGCTATTTTGGGAGGGTGATAAACAAGAGTTCATAGAATTTGTGGATAAACTAAACGTTAACGACGTAGGTATGCATTTTACCTTTGATATCCATACAAATACAATTTGTTTTCTGGATTTAACAATCCAGAAAGACAAAAATGGGCAGATACTAACGGACATTTTTCGCAAGCCAACATCGACCAACAGCCTCCTTCATTGGACAAGCTGGCACCCGACAACATTGAAAAATGGGGTACCGGTCGGGCAATATTTAAGGGCAAGAAGAAATTGTACCACAGAAGTGGCCTTTAAAAAGGAGGCAGACGAATTATATAAGCACTTTAGAGCAAGAGGCTACTCGCGAAAAACTTTAAAAAGAGTGTATAATCGCGCAAAGAATCAAAAAAGAGAGGAGCTTTTATCTAAAAAAAAAAAGACAACTGACCCCATGCTGGATACAAAAAGGATAAGATGCATAGGTACGTACGATCACAATCATTTACAGGTAATGAATATTCTTAAAAAACACTGGAAGATACTTACCAGTGACCGAGAATTAAGTACGGTTGTATCACCATATCCCAGCGTCACCTACAGAAGAGGACAAAACCTCAGGGATAAATTGGTTCACAGTTTTTTACCTACAACACAAAAAACAAATGAAACCTGGTTAAAATCCAATATACCTGCTTCCACCAAATATTGATTAAGGTGTCCTATATACATGTTTCCACAAAATACTGATTGAGGAGTGCAATATACCTGCTTCTACAAAATACTGATTAAGGGGTTCTATATACCTGCTTCCACAAAATACTGATTGAGGGGTGCGATATACCTACTTCCACAAAATACTTATTGAGGGGTGCGATATATCTGCTTCCACAAAATACTGATTAAAGGGTTTCATATGCCGGCTTCCACAAAATATAGATTGAGAAGTGCGATATACCTGCTTCCACAAAATTCTGATTAAGGGGTTTGATATATCTGTTTCCACAAAATACTGATTGAGTGGTGCGATATACCTGCTTCTAAAAATAGTGATTAAGGGGTTCTATATACCTGCTTCCACAAAATTCTGATTGAGGGGTGCAATATTCCTGCTACCACAAAATATTGATTGAGGGGTGCTGTCACGGATGGTGTACAGGAAACAAGACAATGCAATACAATTAATGACTCACTGGATCCACAACTAAGGAACAAAAGGGAGACCCCTACATGAGACCTGCCACTCTCCCTAATTGCTCAGCCTATACGAACACCCTAAAGGTGGATGGGCGCATATCCACGTACCTCGGCTATCTAATACCTGAAGACCCTACAATAGTGAGGGGACACGACCACCGGCTCCCTACACAAGACACGGAGGGAGTCAGGGTCACCTAAAAATCCAGCAGAAAGAAAATCACAAATAAAGGAACAGCACTTATCTTGCAGAGGACTGAGGAATAGAAACAGCATGCACACACACTCCAGGAAGTTGTATAAGCCGCAACCTAATGCATCATGGGGAGGAACTTAAAGAGAAGCAATCAGTCCAACTGCATGACAGCTGAGATAGACTAACGAGATGAGGAACTTAACCAAAACAAAGAAACTCAAGGAGGAGGATCTGGAAAGCTCCTGTCAGAGCTTCTCAGCTGTCTAGTTGTGACAGGTGCGATATACCTGCTTCCACAAAATACTGATTAAGGGGTTTGATATACCTGCTTCCACAAAATACAAAATGAGGAGTAAGATATACCTGCTTCCACAAAATACAGATTAAGGGGATAGATATTCCTGCTTCCACAAAATACTGATTGAGGGGTGTGATATACCTGCTTCCACCAAATATTGATTCAGGTGTTCTATTTACCTGTTTCCACAAAATACTGATTGAGGGGTGGGATATATCTGCTTCTACAAAATACTGATTAAGGGATTCTATATACCTGCCTCCCCAAAATACTGATTGAGGTGTGCGATATACCTGCTTTCACCAAATATTGATCGAGGCCTGCGATACACCAGATTCCACAGAATACTGATTGAGGGTTGAAATATACCTGTTTCTACAAAATACTGATTAACGGGTTCTATATACCTGCTTGCACAAAATACTGATGGAGGGGTGCGATATACCTGCTTCCACTAAATATTGATTCAGGTGTTCTATATACCTGTTTCCACAAAATAATGTTTGAGGGGTGAGATATACCTGCTTCTACAAAATACTGATTAAGGGGTTCTATATAGCTGCTTCCACAAAATACTGATTGAGGGGTGCGATACACCTACTTCCACAAAATACTGATTAAGGGGATTAATATTCCTGTTTCCACAATTACTGCTCTTTTCTAGGGACTTTGGCACAGGGTCATTTTGAAAATGACAGGCAGAAGAGGCAGGCCATTCTGCAGGAGTGGTAGGGGTCGGGCAGGTGCCTAAGTGGGAAGTCGGAGAAGGTGCATGGGATTACGTCAAAGGACACACCAGAGTTGGTTGAGTGTCTCACTCGGCCTTCCGCTTCTGCACCCTCCTCATCCTCTGCATCTGCACCCTCCTCACTCTCTGCTGTGTGCACCCCCAAAGTGGCTGGGGAGAGGAGGAGGAGGAGCAAGAAGAGCAGGCTTTGAGGGGGACTTTAAACTTTTTGGGGATCCCTGGTGTTGTCCGTGGCTATGGGGAAGACACCGAGGATGAAATACTCCTGGGCAATGAGCAGGAGCCAGGGCGCTCCACCGCTTCCAATTTATTGCAAATGGAGGCATTCGTGCTCCAGTGTTTGAAGAGGGACCCCCGTATAAAAAGCATAAAGGGCAAGGACCAGTACTGGGTGGCAACGTACTTACACAAAATGGCGAACGCCTGAAAGAAGAGAGCGATTTGAAGATATGTTGGTCACTTTGGATATGAGATCATTCTTGCATCCAACCCATCGACAGCCGCCCTCCGGATCCATCCTCAGGGAACACCTAGACAGACAGGTGTCCGACTACATCGGGTTAAAGGCTGATGTGGACGCTCTGAGACGTGAGGAACCCCTGGACCACTGGGTGTGCAGGCTTGACCTATGGCCAGAGCCTGCACAATTTGCCATGGATCTCTTGGCTTGCCCCTCGTCGAGTGTCCTTTCTGAAAGGACGTTCAGTGCAGCAGGGGGGGATCGTGACCGATAAGCGCACTCGCCTGGCTCACGACAGTGTGGACTACCTCACATTTCTAAAAATGAATGAGGCATGGATCTCTGAGGAATTCAACACCTGTGACGACCACGTGTAATTGAATTTCCTCATGCCAGCCCACACATATCCGCCACAACCCAGAACAAAGAATGGTCCTTGCCTTATGTATATACAGCGGCATAAAAGGCCTTTTCTGTCAGGTGAATGCCTAATTTTGGGGCCTCTGCTCCAGTGGCCTACAGTAAAATTGTGATCCAGTGACCGCCTAATGTACCTCCAGCCACATAATCACTTGTTCTTTTCTGTGAGGAGAATGCCTAATATCTGAGTCCTGTACTCCACTGGCCTACAGTAAAATTGTTGTCCATTGACCGTCTAATATACCTCCAGCCACATAATCACTTGTTCTTTTCTGTCAGGCGAATGCCTAATTTTTGGGGCCTGTACTGGCCTACAGAAAAATTGTTATCCAGTGACCGTCTAATATATCTCCAACCACATAATCACTTGTTCTTTTCTGTCAGGTGAATGCCTAATATTTGGGGCCTGTATTCCACTGGCCTACAGTAAAAAAAATTCCAATGACAGCCTAATGTACCTCCAGCCACAAAATCATTTGTTCCTTTCTGTTAGTGGAATGACTTATTTTTGGGGCCTGTATTGGCCTACAGTAAAATTGTTATCCAGTGACCGCCTAATGTACCTCTAGCCACATAATCATTTGTTCTTTTCTGTCAGGTGAATTTATAATTTTTGGGGCCTGTACTTCACTGACCTACAGTAAAATTGTTATCCAGTGACCGCCTAATGTACCTCCAGGCACATAATCACTTGTTCTTTTCTGTCAGTTGAATGTCTAATTTTTGGGGCCTGTACTCCCGTGGCCTAAAAGAAAAACTTTCTAGCCTCCAGCAGGGCACATTTTTGAGAGTTTCCCTTTATGATGCATAAAATTGGCCCCTGATTAAAATACATATATTTGTGGGAATTTTTGCCATTGATCCCCATCTGGTATGTCACTGTCCATGTTTTGGGACTATTTGTGCACTTCTAGTAAGTATTTGGTGGCTGCAAATATGACCTGAAGATTTTTCAGGTTCGCCTGCCATTAAAGTCAATGGGGTCCGCTGCGAACGCGCGTTCGCGAATCGTCTCAGCCAATGTTCTTCCATCACTACTGAAGAAATCTACAGAGAACTGGAGAGTCAATAATCTTGGCGATCTGGAATTCCAAACTACCGTCCACCATGTCAGGAGCGAGTGGCAAGGTGGACGACTCCAAAAGTTCAACATATCTCTTTAACTAAGATTTGTGAAACACATTAAGATTTTTCAGAGCCTGAGGAAGTTCAAGACGAAAAGCTACAGGATTAATAATGGCAGTGATCTTATAAACCTTGGACCCAACTTCCATGAAGGAACCTTTAACTTAATATTTCTTGTGGACAGCCACACAAAATCACCCACACTTAGGTCCGGACCATTCATACGTTTCCTGTCAGCCACACGTTTATAATTGTTGCCCATATTTATTAAGTCATTTAGAATTTTTCGCCATATAGAAGACAATGATGACGAAAAACATTCTTCCTCAGGGATACCGTAAGTATCCGAGCCAGAGAATGTGCCAAATTGCGGGTGAAACCCATATGCCCCAAAAAACGGCAAGTTACGAGTGGACTCCTGTCTACGATTGTTTATGGCAAACTCTGCCAAAGACAAAAACGAGGACCATTCCTCCTGGTTCTCAGAGACAAAATATCTTAAGTAAGTTTCCAGACTCTGATTAGTGGGCTCTGTCTGTCCATTTGTCTGAGGATGAAAAGCAGAAGAAAAGGACAGTTGCACCCCCAACCGAGTACAGAACGCCTTCCAGAATCTGGACACAAACTAAGTCTCACTATCCGAGACCACGGCCAGGCAATGCTATAAAGTGCACCATTTTACTAAAACGATCAACTACCACCAGAATAAATGTCTTTCCAGACGAATTAGGCAAATCAGTAATAAAATCCATAGACAAGTGAGTCCATAGTCTGGACTGGATGGGCAACGGAAGTACAGAGATCGGGAAGGTTGAGTATGTGTCACCTTAGCGCATGCACAGATACTACAGGACGACACATAGTCCTCAACACACTTACGCAACCCTGGCCACCAGAATATATGAGAGATGAGGTCGGCAGTGGATCTACTCCCAGGGTGTCCCGTAAGAACCATACAGTGATGTTCCTCAAACACCTTATGACGCAATTCTGATTCAACAAAAAATTTCACAGAGGAGCAAGACTCCAGGGCGTCTCACTGAGCCTCTAACACCTTCACCTCTAGGTCAGGGTATAGAGCAGATATCGGACAGTATTGGACTCGGATTTTCAAAATCCCCACCTCCAGGACAAAATCCCCACCTTGACATTCTTAACCACAGGATGATAAGTGACAATGAAATTGAATCTGGTGAAAAACAAAGAGCATCTGGCCTGCCTCGGGTTCAGTCATTTAGCCGACTCCAGGTAAGCCAGATTTTTGTGATCTGTGAACACCGTGATCGGATGAATTGCCCCCTCCAACCAATGGTGCCACTCCTGTAAAGTCAACTTAATGGCAGCCAACTCTCTGTTACCCACATTGTAATTTCTCTCTGCGGCAGAGAGTTTTTAAAAAAAAAAAAATGAACATGGGCACCATTTACCAGGTCATGGGCCCTGCGATAAAACTGCTCCTACCCCCACCTCGGACGCGTCAACTTCCACAATAAAAGGTACATCCGTCTGCACCAATAAAGTGGCAGAAGAGAAGCACTCCTTAAGCGCAGAAAAGGCTCGCAACACCGAATCAGACCACACTGAGACATCTTTCCCTTTCTTATTCATGTCAGTTAAGGGTTTCATCACTGTCGAATAGTTCTGAATACATTTTCAGTATTAGTTGGTGAACCCCAAAAACCGTATAAGAGCCTTCAGATTTTTGGGTCAATCCCAGTCCAATACAGCACGGAATTTCTCTGGATCCATTTGAAAACCTGAAGATGACAGCAGGTAGCCCAAGAATTGCACCTCGTGTACAGCAAAAACACACTTCTCAAATTTTGCATACAATTTATTATCTCTTAGGAACTGTAACAGCTGTCTAACATGATTCTGATGAGTCTCCACATCTGGAGAATAAATTAGTATGTCATCCAAATACATAACAACAAACCTCCCTACCAGGTGATGAAAAATGTAATTCACAAAAAGATGGAAAACCACAGGAGCATTGGTCAACCCAAAAGGCATGACCAGATTCTCTGGGGTATTAAAAACCGTCTTCCATTCATCCCATTCCTTGATCCTGACCAGATTATATGCCCTCCTTAAGTCCAATTTGGAGAACACCTTGGCATCCACAATTGGTTAAACAAATCAGGAACCAAAGTAAGGGGGTAAGGATCATGGACAATAATCAGATTGAGCTCACGGAAATCCAGACATGGCCGTGATCAGTGAAAATCCACGTATGTGGGAATGAGGCCTTAATCGGATGTCATGCACCATCTGAGATAAACACTTCTGAGTAAGAGGTGCAGAATCTATAAGCAAAAATGGAAATGTTTTTCTCTAATGCACTTGGAGTCAACCCATGCATACGGATGAACTGAGCATCAATCAGGTTCACCCCTGCCCCACTTTCGATAAACACCTCAATCTCCACAGTCTTGGACTCTAGCACCACCTCAGCAGTCAGGAGAAATCGGGTACTACCAAGCAAAGACAAATGCACATTTTCTGACTCATCTCCCACCCTTCCAAGAGTCAGATGGGAATTAAACGTCCCCTATTTTTTCTTTTTGAGGCTGAATGCATGGACATAAATCTATAAAATGTCCTTTCTGTCCGCAGATAAAAACACACTCCCTTCATACGTCCAGTCAGTATTCGTAGCCCACCTCCTAAACTCAGAGCAATAGATCTCAGCAGAACGCTCTTCCTGACGAAGGACACGTAGCTTGGTCTCGGCCAGGGAGGTCCGATCGGGATCATCATAGAAGAGACCCAGAGCTTTGAAAAATTCATCCACCGACCAGAGAGGCTGCAATCCGGTCGGCAGAGAAAAAGCCAAGCGTTTCCCTTAAGCAACCAAATAATCACAACAACTCTCTAAATCTCATCTCCAGATAAGTATGGACGTAGCCTAAAATACAATTTGCGCGCCTCCCTAAACAAAATGAAATTATCACTTCCCCCAAAGAATCTGTCTGAGCAACCTTAGGCTCAAGACAGGCCTGGCAACCACCACTAGGACCAGCAGCCTGTGGTCTCTGGATCTGCGAGACGGTCGTGCATAGGTCAGCTACCTCCAAAGACAGCCCCTGCAGCTGTCCGGCAAGTGCAACAATAGGATCCATGGCTGTACTGGATAAAACAAAAATGATGGTTTTGGCGGTTTATAATGTCACGCTCATGTGTGGGAGCAAAACACCACACCGAGCATAGGAGGGAAAAGGGAAACCAGAATAATTCCTGGAAACTAGGGAAGGAAGATGGACACCTCCTAGAGAAAACCCTAGCTCCAGTCCTGACAGACTACCAGTATGAACAGGCCCCATAGGTAGGCAAGTTCATCCACCAGATACCTAGAATCCTATCTCACCCTATAGGACTCTGGAACTAATGTCAGGACTAAGTCTACCTGTTCCTCCAAAGGGAAGGATGAACAGGAGTCTCCCTCAGGCCTAATTACAAACAACAGGGAAAGGCAACACACACACACACATATACTGTATATATAACAAAATACAAAAGGGAAAGGAAACACTTTTCTTCAATGAAGCTTTGGTAGCACCAGGAACTCAGCCGAGAACCAAACACAAGCTAACCACAAGTCCAACAGAAGCTATAAACCGCATGGCATAGTGGGAGAAACAACAATAAATAGAGAAGGTTAAATCACCATAATAGCCACACCTGGGGAAATAAGGTGTGGCAAGCACTAGAAACAACACAGACGTCATTTGATCCAAAAGGAAAACATGTCAGATCAAACCACGTGTTGCCAGTCTTACAGATCTCCTGCCACCTGTCACGGGAGAGTCTGTATGTCTTGGTACGTCCGCATACTGTAGGCACGCATGTGCAGTAGCTCCTATACTAGTCACGTCGTATCTCTGCTGCAGCGGTGGACATAATCCCTGTAAACAAGCAGTGTATAATGTGATGGAAAAATAAATCCAGCCAGCAAAGGAAGCAATATGGGCAATCACAATACATTAGTAAGTGGCTTGTAGTAACTTTCTCTACATGATAAGGCTGCATTCACACGTCCGTGGTGTGTTGCGGACCCGCAAATTGCGGGTCCGCAACACACCAGCCCGGCACCCCCATTGAAATGCCTATTCTTGTCCGCAAGCTGCGGACAAGAATAGGACATGCTCTATCTTTTTGCGGAGCTGCGGACCCAAAGATCAGGGCCGCGCACCGCAAATGCGGATGCGGACAGCACACTTTGTGCTGTCCGCATCTATTCCATCCCCATAGAGAATGAATGGGTCCGCACCCATTCCGCAAAATTGCGGAACGGATGCGGACCCTTTTTGCGGACGTGTGAATGGAGCCTAAATGTCATTTGCTGACGTGAGACAACCCCTTTAATTCTATTTGTGGGACATGTAACTGGCAATATGAGTGATAAGTTAGTGGAAATATTATGCTTTCCTGTCCACACCCTGCCTGCCTATCTATGTATTTATACTTTCAAAAATGACATATGTGATTTCTCAAAGATCATTTTCTACAAGTTCTCATTATGATTTGTTATACAGTGACAGTGTAGCACAGGTCATAGATCTTGTTTATTTTATTATCTGGTTATCAGATTAAGGCCTCATACACAGGAACGTATTTTCTTTCCATGGACCATATACGGAACCATTCATTTCAATGGGTCCACAAAAAAAAACGGAAATTACTTCATGTGCATGTCAGTATTTCCGTTCCGCAAAAAAATAGAACATGTCCTATTATTGTCCGCATTATGGACAAGGATAGGACTGTTCTATTAGGGGCCAGCTGCTCCATTCCAGAAAATACGGAATGAACACGGACGTCATTTGTATTTTTTGCGGACCACAAAATACATACGGTCGTGTGCATGAGCCCTAATTGTGTAAATGTTTTTTATGGCCTCTCACTGGTTATTTCCAGGGCTTATGCTTATTGCAGTGCATCCTTTTGTATCCATTCATTTATTTTTTAGTTTGCACAATGCATAACATAGCTTAAATCCGTACACTTGTTGTGTGTCTGTTTTTTGTTGCCCCTTCGTAGCTATGTTAAGCCTTTTTCAGACCTTTTTATTCTAAGGAGATTTGTATACACAGCTCCATGCACACAGCAGATCATTTAGATAATTACAGCTGCTGTAATTACGAATAGTCCTGCTACTTGCTTCACTATCTATTCCATTGTTTTCCCTACCATTGCTCTGCCCTATACATATAAATAGCCTAAAAGTGTGACACACATAAAATCACAAGCCTCTTCCACCGAGCAAGTAAATGAGGTTATTATCAAATTATCTGACAGAGTTGCTGTCCCTGATCCAACATCATAACTAGATCCCACTCCAGCTACTAGCATTATAACAGTCGTACCCCGAACCGTGGTCACCGGGATTATGAGAATAACAAGCAGCGGCACAGTACAGTCGTCAGTGAAATTACTCTTGTCACTTCTGTAGAAAGCTTGTGTGTGACCTGGATTAAACTATCTTACTCTTCATTAAGTATATCAGAAAATTAACCCTCGGAATAGTAGGGCTGCTAATATCTAAAGCTAGGCAGGTGCAATAAAAAGATAATGTGAGAGTTATTTAAAGGGTTTGCGTCACTTCAGCGAATGGCATTTATCATGTAGAGAAAGTTAATACAAGGCACTTACTAATGTATTCTGATTCTCCATATTGCCTCCTTTGCTGGCTGGATTCATTTTTCTATCACATTATACACAGTTCGTTTCCATGGCTACGACCAGCCTACAATCCAGCAGCGTTGGTAGTGCTTGCACACTGTAGGAAAAAGCACTGGCCTCCAGGGGCGTAGCTAGAAATGCATGGGCCCCATAGCAAAAATAATTTTATGTCCCCCCCAGTGCCATCCACAGATCCCCCTCCCCTAAACAGTGCCATCCACAGATCCCCCTCCCCTAAACAGTGCCATCCACAGATCCCCCTCCCCTAAATAGTGCCATCCACAGATCCCTCTCCCCTAAACAGTGCCTTCCACAGATCCCCCTCCCCTAAACAGTGCCATCCACAGATCCCCCTCCCCTAAACAGTGCCATCCACAGATCCCCCAGCCCCCTCCCCTAAATAGTGCCATCCACAGATCCCTCTCCCCTAAACAGTGCCATCCACAGATCCCCCTCCCCTAAATAGTGCCATCCACAGATCCCTCTCCCCTAAACAGTGCCATCCACAGATCCCCCTCCCCTAAACAGTGCCATCCACAGATCCCCCAGCCCCCTCCCCTAAATAGTGCCATCCACAGATCCCTCTCCCCTAAACAGTGCCATCCACAGATCCCCCTCCCCTAAATAGTGCCATCCACAGATTCCTCTCCCCTAAACAGTGCCATCCACAGATCCCCCTCCCCTAAACAGTGCCATCCACAGATCCCCCGGCCCCCTCCCCTAAATAGTGCCATCCACAGATACCTCTCCCCTAAACAGTGCCATCCACAGATCCCCCTCCCCTAAATAGTGCTATCCACAGATCCCTCTCCCATAAACAGTGCCATCCACAGATCCCCCTCCCCTAAACAGTGCCATCCACAGATCCCCCGGCCTCCTCCCCTAAATAGTGCCATCCACAGATCCCCCTCCCCTAAATAGTGCCATCCACAGATCCCTCTCCCCTAAACAGTGCCATCCACAGATCCCCCTCCCCTAAACAGTGCCATCCACAGATCTCCCTCCCCTAAACAGTGCCATCCACAGATCCCCCTCCCCTAAATAGTGCCATCCACAGATCCCCATCCCCGACGCTCGCAGGAGCACATTTATAAACTAATTAGTAACTTGAACTTTAATCATTGACATTGCTGAATGCTGATCTCTTTACTTGGATTGGATACCTTACTCTGTCTTAGCTCTGGTAACGGTACAGCAGGCAGTGCGGGGGGCGGCGCTCACTCACTGATGTCACGCGCCTGCGCCGCCTAGTGGGAGGAGCAGGCGCGTGACGTCAGTGAGTGAGCACAGCCCCCCGCACTGCCTGCTGTACCCTCTTTAAGGGCCAACCATACACATTAGTGTCAAAAACCACAGGTTCGGACGATAATCTAATGTGTATAGGGAGATCCCAAATCTCCCCCAGCAAATGATGACCAGGAGAAGAATTGAGCAAATTTTATTTTTTTGTCTGATTCTTTTTTTCTTGGATATATGATAGTGGCTTTCGCCCCTCTCCTCATCAATCACACATACATGCTCGACTCATCCAAGTGTGAATGCATGTAGGGGAACCTGGAGAGATTTTGGAGACAGAGCTTCATTCGACAGCTTACAATTTTCCAGACCATCCCTTTAATGGATAAAAGTCTATTACATAGTAACTAGGGATGAGCGAACCCGAACTGTATAGTTCGGGTTCGTACCGAATTTTGGGGTGTCCGTGACACGGACCCGAACCCGAACATTTTCGTAAAAGTCCGTGTTCGGTGTTCGGCGCTTTCTTGGCGCTTTTTGAAAGGCTGCAAAGCAGCCAATCAACAAGCGTCATACTACTTGCCCCAAGAGGCCATCACAGCCTTGCCTACTATTGGCATGGCTGTGATTGGCCAGTGCAGCATGTGACCCAGCCTCTATATAAGCTTGGGTCACGTTTCGCTGCACGTCACTCTGCTGATTGAAGCATAGGGAGAGGTTGCAGCTGCGACGTTAGGGCGAGATTAGGCAGTGATTAACTCCTCCAAAAGACTTCATTCTGTGATCGATCTGCAGCTGTGGATCATTGAAGTGCTAATATTGACTTGCTCACTTTTTTGAGGCTGCCCAGAGCGTTTTTAGATCACTTTTTTTCTGGGGTGATCGGCGGCCATTTTGTGACTTGTGGTGCGCCAGCACAAGCTATCACCAAGTGTATTTAACCATCAATAGTGTGGTTATTTTGTGCTATATCCTACATCAGCTGCAGGCTGAGCCTGTGTAACCGAAGTGCATTTAACCATCAACAGTCTGGTTATTTTTTGGCCATATACTACATCAGCTGCAGGCTGAGCCTGTGTCACCGAAGTGCATTTAACCATCAACAGTCTGATTATTTTTTGGCCATATACTACATCTGGTGCAGGCTGAGCCTGTGTCACCCAAGTGCATTTAACCATCAACAGTGTGGTTATTTTTTGGCCATATACTACATCTGGGGCAAGTTGAGCCTGTCACCCAGTGCCTAAAAAATAGACCTGACATTTCTATTCAACCAAATCTGTACTGTTTTAGCTGGTTATTTCTAGTGACCATAAAACACTTTTTGTTCTGGGTTGAAAAACTATTCCCAAATTTGCCATTCTCAAAATAACTAGTTTCTGGTATTTGAGGCCTACTTGAAATCTATCCCAAAAAGGATATCTTACATTGAAGGTACTGATAGTGTCATTCAGAAAAACCTAAGACACGCGCTACCGTGCAGATAGAAGTCTGATTCTGAGATTAAACCTTAACCTGTCACACAGTGCAAAAAAAAACAGGTCTCACATTTCTATTCAAGCAAATCTGTACTGTTTTAGCTGGTCAAGTTATTTGTAGCGACCGTAAAAGCCCTTTTTTTTCTGGGTTGAAAAACTATTCCCAAATTTGCCATTCTCAAAATAACTAGTTTCTGGTATTTGAGGCCTACTTGAAATCTATCCCAAAAAGGATATCTTACATTGAAGGTACTGATAGTGTCATTCAGAAAAACCTAAGACACACGCTACCGTGCAGATAGAAGTCTGATTCTGAGATTAAACCTTAACCTGTCACACAGTGCAAAAAAAAACAGTTCTCACATTTCTATTCAAGCAAATCTGTACTGTTTTAGCTGGTCAAGTTATTTGTAGTGACCGTAAAAGCACTTTTTTTTTTCTGGGTTGAAAAACTATTCCCAAATTTGCCATTCTCAAAATTGTGGTGAACGGGAACAATGAGGAAAACATATAATAAGGGACGCGGACGCAGACGTGGACATGGTCGTGGTGGTGTTAGTGGACCCTCTGGTGCTGGGAGAGGACGTGGCCGTTCTGCCACAGCCACACGTCCTAGTGTACCAACTACCTCAGGTCCCAGTAGCCGCCAGAATTTACAGGGATATTTGGTGGGGCCCAATGCCGTTCTAAGGATGGTAAGGCCTGAGCAGGTACAGGCATTAGTCAATTGGGTGGCCGACAGTGCATCCAGCACGTTCACATTATCTCCCACCCAGTCTTCTGCAGAAAGCGCACAGATGGCGCATGAAAACCAAGCCCATCAGTCTGTCACATCACCCCCATGCATATCAGGGAAACTGTCTGAGCCTCAAGTTATGCAGCAGTCTCTTATGCTGTTTGAAGACTCTGCTGCCAGGGTTTCCCAAGGGCATCCACCTAGCTCTTCACCAGGGGTGGAAGAGATAGAATGCACTAACGCACAACCACTTATGTTTCCTGATGATGAGGACATGGAAATACCACCTCAGCACGTCTCTGATGATGACGAAACACAGGTGCCAACTGCTGCGTCTTTCTGCAGTGTGCAGACTGAACAGGAGGTCAGGGATCAAGACTGGGTGGAAGACGATGCAGGGGACGATGAGGTCCTAGACCCCACATGGAATGAAGGTCGTGCCACTGACTTTCACAGTTCGGAGGAAGAGGCAGTGGTGAGACCGAGCCAACAGCGTAGCAAAAGAGGGAGCAGTGGGCAAAATCAGAACACCCGCCGCCAAGAGACTCCGCCTGCTACTGACCGCCGCCATCTGGGACCGAGCACCCCAAAGGCAGCTTCAAGGAGTTCCCTGGCATGGCACTTCTTCAAACAATGTGCTGACGACAAGACCCGAGTGGTTTGCACGCTGTGCCATCAGAGCCTGAAGCGAGGCATTAACGTTCTGAACCTTAGCACAACCTGCATGACCAGGCACCTGCATGCAAAGCATGAACTGCAGTGGAGTAAACACCTTAAAAACAAGGAAGTCACTCAGGCTCCCCCTGCTGCCTCTTCTGCTGCTGCCGCCTCGGCCTCTTCTGCTGCTGCCGCCGCCTCAGCCTCTTCTGCTGCTGCTGCCGTCTTCCTCTGCCTCTGGAGGAACGTTGGCACCTGCCGCCCAGCAAACATGGGATGTACCACCAACACCACCACCTGCGTCACCAAGCATCTCAACCATGTCACACGGCAGCGTTCAGCTCTCCATCTCACAAACATTTGAGAGAAAGCGTAAATTCTCACCTAGCCACCCTCGATCCCTGGCCCTGAATGCCAGCATTTCTAAACTACTGGCCTATGAAATCCTGTCATTTAGGCTGGTGGACACACACAGCTTCAAACAGCTCATGTCGCTTGCTGTCCCACAGTATGTTGTTCCCAGCCGCCACTACTTCTCCAAGAGAGCCGTGCCTTCCCTGCACAAACAAGTGTCCGATAAAATCAAGTGTGCACTGCGCAACGCCATCTGTGGCAAGGTCCACCTAACCACAGATACGTGGACCAGTAAGCACGGCCAGGGACGCTATATCTCCCTAACTGCACACTGGATAAATGTAGTGGCGGCTGGGCCCCAGGCGGAGAGCTGTTTGGCGCACGTCCTTCCGCCAACAAGGATCGCAGGGCAACAATCTTTGCCTCCTGTCTCCTCCTCCTCCTACTCAGCTTCCTTCTCCTCTTCTTCCACCTGCTCATCCAGTCAGCCACACACCTTCACCACCAACTTCAGCACAGCCCGGGGTAAATGTCAGCAGGCCATTCTGAAACTCATATGTTTGGGGGACAGGCCCCACACCGCACAGGAGTTGTGGCGGGGTATAGAACAACAGACCGACGAGTGGTTGCTGCCGGTGAGCCTCAAGCCCGGCCTGGTGGTGTGCGATAATGGGCGAAATCTCGTTGCAGCTCTGGGACTAGCCGGTTTGACGCACATCCCTTGCCTGGCGCATGTGCTGAATTTGGTGGTGCAGAAGTTCATTCGCAACTACCCCGACATGTCAGAGCTGCTGCATAAAGTGCGGGCCGTCTGTTCGCGCTTCCGGCGTTCACACCCTGCCGCTGCTCGCCTGTCTGCGCTACAGCGTAACTTCGGCCTTCCCACTCACCGCCTCATATGCGACGTACCCACCAGGTGGAACTCCACCTTGCATATGCTGGACAGACTGTGCGAGCAGCAGCAGGCCATAGTGGAGTTTCAGCTGCAGCACGCACGGGTCAGTCGCACTGTGGATCAGACACACTTCACCACCAATGACTGGGCCTCCATGCGAGACCTGTGTGCCCTGTTGCGCTGTTTCGAGTACTCCACCAACATGGCAAGTGGCGATGACGCCGTTATCAGCGTTACAATACCACTTCTATGTCTCCTTGAGAAAACACTTAGGGCGATGATGGAAGAGGAGGTGGCCCAGGAGGAAGAGGAGGAAGAGGGGTCATTTTTAGCACTTTCAGGCCAGTCTCTTCGAAGTGACTCAGAGGGAGGTTTTTTGCAACACCAGAGGCCAGGTACAAATGTGGCCAGACAGGGCCCACTACTGGAGGACGAGGAGGACGAGGATGAGGAGGAGGTGGAGGAGGATGAGGATGAAGCATGTTCACAGCGGGGTGGCACCCAAAGCAGCTCGGGCCCATCACTGGTGCGTGGCTGGGGGGAAACACAGGACGATGACGATACGCCTCCCACAGAGGACAGCTTGCCCTTACCTCTGGGCAGCCTGGCACACATGAGCGACTATATGCTGCAGTGCCTGCGCAACGACAGCAGAGTTGCCCACATTTTAACGTGTGCGGACTACTGGGTTGCCACCCTGCTGGATCCCCGGTACAAAGACAATGTGCCCACCTTACTTCCTACACTGGAGCGTGATAGGAAGATGCGCGAGTACAAGCGCACGTTGGTAGACGCGCTACTGAGAGCATTCCCAAATGTCACAGGGGAACCAGTGGAAGCCCAAGGCGAAGGCAGAGGAGGAGCAAGAGGTCGCCAACGCAGCTGTGTCACGGCCAGCTCCTCTGAGGGCAGAGTTAGCATGGCAGAGATGTGGAAAAGTTTTGTCACCACGCCACAGCTAACTGCACCACCACCTGATACGGAACGTGTTAGCAGGAGGCAACATTTCACTAACATGGTGGAACAGTACCTGTGCACACCCCTCCACGTACTGACTGATGGTTCGGCCCCATTCAACTTCTGGGTCTCCAAATTGTCCACGTGGCCAGAGCTAGCCTTTTATGCCTTGGAGGTGCTGGCCTGCCCGGCGGCCAGCGTTTTGTCTGAACGTGTATTCAGCACGGCAGGGGGCGTCATTACAGACAAACGCAGCCGCCTGTCTACAGCCAATGTGGACAAGCTGACGTTCACAAAAATGAACCAGGCATGGATCCCACAGGACCTGTCCATCCCTTGTGCAGATTAGATATTAACTACCTCCCCTTAACAATATATTATTCTACTCCAGGGCACTTCCTCATTCAATACTATTTTTAATTTCATTTTACCATTATATTGCGGGGCAACCCAAAGTTGAATGAACCTCTCCTCTGTCTGGGTGCCGGGGCCTAAATGTGTGACAGTGGCCTGTTCCAGTGTTGGGTGACGTGAAGCCTGATTCTCTGCTATGACATGAAGACTTATTCTGTGCTGACATGAAGCCAGATTCTCTGTTACGCGACCTCTCTCCTCTGCCTGGGTGCCGGGGCCTAAATGTGTGACAGTGGCCTGTTCCAGTGGTGGGTGACGTGAAGCCTGATTCTCTGCTATGACATGAAGACAGATTCTGTGCTGACATAAGGCCAGATTCTCTGTTACGGGACCGCTCTCCTCTGTCTGGGTACCGGGGCCTAAATGTGTGACAGTGGCCTGTTCCAGTGGTGGGTGACGTGAAGCCTGATTCTCTGCTATGACATGAAGACTGATTCTGTGCTGACATGAAGCCAGATTCTCTGCTATGGCATGAAGAGACTGATTCTGTGCTGACATGAAGCCAGATTCTTTGCTATGGCATGAAGAGACTGATTCTCTGCTGACGTGAAGCCAGATTCTCTGCTATGGGACCTCTGTCCAATTGATATTGGTTCATTTTTATTTTTTTTATTTTTATTTTAATTCATTTCCCTATCCACATTTGTTTGCAGGGGATTTACCTACATGTTGCTGCCTTTTGCAGCCCTCTAGCTCTTTCCTGGGCTGTTTTACAGCCTTTTTAGTGCCCAAAAGTTCGGGTCCCCATTGACTTCAATGGGGTTCGGGACGAAGTTCGGTTCGGGTTCGGATCCCGAACCCGAACATTTCCGGGAAGTTCGGCCGAACTTCTCGAACCCGAACATCCAGGTGTTCGCTCAACTCTAATAGTAACATATGGGGGTGGTTTATCAAACTGATGTAAAGTAGAACTGGTTAGTTGCCCATAGCAACCAATCAGATTCCACTTTTCATTTTCCAAAGAAGCTGTCAAAAATTAAAGGTGGAATCTGATTGGTTGCTATAGGCAACTAAGGGCTGTTTCACACGAGCGAGTCCATTGCAGGAATCACGCTCCATGTGTGAGTGTGATCCTCCGCTCTGGACTTGCAGGAGCGCATGGCATTATCATGATTTATAATGCTGTGTGTCTCTGCTTGGCCTTTTTTCCACAGAATCATAGTGACCTAAAGCTGTCACTATGAGTCTGTAGAAATAAGGTCAAGCAGAGACACATAGCATTATAAATCATGATAATGTCGTGCGCGCCTGCAAGTCCAGAGCGGAGGATCACACTCACACATGGAGCGTGATTCCCGCAATGGACTCGCTCGTGTGAAACAGCCCTAAGCCAGTTTATAAGGCTGAAAAAAGACATCTATCCATCCATTTCAGCCTGTTATCCTGCAAGTTTTTGACATTCAATTTGCAATAGTTTAGGCTCTGTTCACATCTGCATTGTGCCTTTTGTTTGTAATATAAACCACAGTGCCAAATTCATCTTACAATTGATATCACCACCATCCTTCAGATTACATCGAGTTAGGCCTCATGCACATGAACGTCTTCCTATTTTGGTCTACAAACAATATGTATGTGGTGCTTTTCTTCAATGCAAACATTTACATAGCATTACATAGCCCAATGTAGCAGATGGTGGTCGAGAAGGAAGCATTCCATCCAGACAATCGCTTGCTCGTCAGTGGAGGAGACACCCACATTTACATCCTCCACAGTATGGGGAAGAACGATCGCTAATGACATTGCTTGTCCCCATACTGAATCATTGTTTTCCGGCAGTAGAGGCTCAATCTGATGCCAGCAAACAATGATTAGGTAACCACACCAATTATCCTATTACCTAATTAATGAGTGTTTCACTCGTCCATGGAGTAATCTGCGGAACCTTTACACTGGTAGACTATCGCTAACAAGCACTCCTAAGAACGCTCGTTAACTATAATCTTCCAGAACATCGGGCAATGTAAAGGGGCCTTAAATGGGTTTGGTCACATCAGCAAATAGCATGTATTATGTGGAGAAAATTAATAGAAGCCACTTACTAATGTATTGTTATTGTCCATATTGCGGTTACAACCACCCTGCAATCAAGCATTGGTGGTCATGCAGGCCCACTATAGGAAACAGCACTAGCCTATGTGCGCTCCCACAGTCCTGGCAACCAGAGAGGCTGGCACTTTTTACCTATAGTGTGCAAACACCCTCACAAATGATGGATTGCAGGGTGGTTGTAAATGCATGGAAACAAGCAGTTTATAATGTTATGGAAAAATGAATCTAGCCAGCAAAGGAAACAATATGGACAATGACAATACATTAGTAGGTGCCTTGTATTAACTTTATCTACATGATAAATGCCACTTGTCTGGATGCATCTTGGACTCCCAGGTCGCTGCTGGGAACGATGTTGTCCAAGTAGTAAAATTTACAGTGTTCAAAGAAGGCCAGTTCACCTGAATACTTCAGCTAGGAATAATGGAATAGGACTCCGGTTCTATTTTGTTGGTTTTCGAACCTGGGGCCATGATTAAGAGGGACGGCTGGGGGCATCCGTATTGCGCCGCAAGAGGTGAAATTCTTGGACCGGCGGAAGACGAACCAAAGCGAAAGCATTTGCCAACAATGTTTTCATTAATCAAGAACGAAAGTCGGAGGTTCGAAGACGATCAGATATCGTCGTAGTTCCAACCATAAACGATGCCAACCGACGATCCGGCGGCGTTATTCCCATGATCCGCCAAGCAGCTTCTGGGAAACCAAAGTCTTTGGGTTCCGGGGGGAGTATGGTTGCAAAGCTGTAACTTAAAGGAATTGATGGAAGGGCACTACCAGGAGTGGAGCCTGCGGCTTAATTTGACTCAACACGAGAAACCTCACCCGGACCGGACACGGAAAGGATTGACAGATTGATAGCACTATCTCTATTCTGGTGGTGGTGGTTGTGCATGGACGTTCTTAGTTGGTGGAGCAATTTGTCTGGTTAATTCCGATAACGAACAAGACTCCTCCGTGATAACTAGTTACGCGACCCCCGACGGTGAGGATTGTGTTGACCAGACTCTTGGATAGTGAGACTGGACTTGTAGGTGAGTTTTGCCCTAATGCATTCTGAATAGATGAGAATCCGTTCAGAATGCATCAGTTTACCTCCGTTCTGCCTCAATTCCGCTCTGGAGGAAAACACCATAACGATGCTTGCAGCGTTTTGGTGTACGCCTGACGATGCAGAGGCAAACGGATCTGTCCTTACACACAATGTAAGTCAACGGGGACGTATCCGTTTACAGTGACACAATATGGCACAATAGAAAACGGATCCACCCCTCATTGACTTTCAATGATGTTCAAGACGGATCCGTTTTGGCAATGTTAAAGATAATACAAATGGATCCGTTCTGAACGAATGTATGCGGTTGTATTATCGGTGCGGATCAGTCTGTGCAGATCCATGACGTATCCGCACCAAACGCGAGTGTCAAAGTAGCCTTACACTGGAGATATGGCGCAGTAAATGTCTCTGTCAGAAGCGGACACCGTCTATTGAAAAAGTACACTGGATGTCAGATATTTTTTTTGGATGCGCACACTTTACACTGGAGATGTGGCGCAGCTAATGTCACTGTCCGCAGCGACACTGTCTACGGAAAAAGTACACTGGATGTCAGATATTTTTGGGATGCGCACACTTTACACTGGAGATGTGGCACAGCTAATTTCACTGTCAGAAGCGGACACCGTCTATTGAAAAAGTACATTGGATGTCACAGATAAATTTTGGGATGCGCGCACTTTACATTGGAGATGTGGCACAGCTAATGTCACTGTCCGCAGCGGACACCGTCTATTGAAAAAGTACAGTGGATATCATGTCACAGATATTTTGGGATGCGCACACTTTATACTGGAGATCTGGCGCAGCTAATGTCACTGTCCGCAGCGGACACCGTCTATTTAAAAAGTACACTGGATGTCACAGATATTTTTTGGATGCGCACACTTTACACTGGAGATGTGGCGCAGCTAATGTCACTGTCCGCAGCGGACACCGTCTATTGAAAAAGTACACTGGATGTCACTGATATTTTTGAGATGCGCACACTTTACACTGGAGATGTGGCGCAGCTAATGTCACTGTCTGCAGCGGCCTAACTATTGTACGCTATTTAGCGCAGGATGCGCTAAAAATAGATATTGCTGCCACACACAATAGTCCTTAGAAGGACTTTTGGATCTGTAAAGTTTTAGCAATTTAGTGCAGGTTGCACTAAAAATATAGATTGCTGCTGCCACACACAATAGTCTTTAAAATAACTTTTGGGTCTCTAAAAAGTTTGGGTGGTAAAAATATTCTTAAATCACTCCCTACACTGTCTGTCCCTTCCTTAGCACAGCTCTCCCTGACTAAAAATGAGCTGAACATGCGTCACCAGGTTCTATATAGCACCCGATAACGTGTTCTGACCAGCCAATTACTGTAATGCCAGCAGCCAACATGGCTATGACATTACAGTGAGGGCAGTACTTACCTGCGCGTTTATTGGCTGCGTAGCAGACAAGAAATGTGTGGGGCGGAGACTCGAGCATTGCGCTCGAGCACATGCGGTATTCGGCCACATACTGCCATGTGCCGACCATCGAGATGCTCGAGCCGAGCTGGTGTTCGGACGAGCATGCTCGATCATCACTAGTGACAATTCATTAAGGGACGCAGGATCAAATGCCAGACCCCCAGAAGGACCTCTGACATGAAATTTGGTATTGCTCATCTACCCAAATGTTTTGGCAATAATTTGATGCATCGTCTCAGGTAGGTCACTAACACTCCCAATATTTTGAGAGGGAATTTTGTGTCACCCAAGTGAGACCACTGAATTATGAGATCACCTGAATGTCTCAGAAATCATTGCTCAATCAAAAAGATTAGAGAATTCCATGACCTCAGATGCCTTCTTGATAAAATATTACAGGGACGCCTCCATCAGAAAGGGAAATTTTTCTTAACGAAGTATTCATCGAAAATTACTTGTTTAGAATTTTTTTATTTTTTTAGCAGTACTATAAAACTGAAAATGAAATGCCAAATATTTCTCTTCTATAGCTGTCAGCACAGAGAGATACATACTCCCATACGGATAGGTAATCCATTGTCAGTTACAGCTGCTGTGGGAGGCAAATATTATCCGTTAGTATAATAGTAAATGTAGATTTGGGATAACAGTATGATAGCTCTTGATAGTCCTAGATAAAGATGCTCACAGAAACACATTGTAATTAACAGTGTAATGTGTGATGTTGTAATTGAGTCACTAATCCCTCTTTTCTTCTTTGGTCAGAGTGAATAATCTGACAGAGAAAGTCAAGAGAGACTGTTTGTTGAGCAAAAATTCCAATCAAAGCAGGAAGTTAATCAGTCAGGACAGGAAGTAGAATACATGGAGTGACTTCAAAAAATTATATGCAGAAAACCATATTTTCGTTAATAAAAAGATTATATAGAATATTCACATATAGGCTGCTAATGTGTGTGAAAAAAAACATTGATGGGAGTGCCCTTTTAAGAGATGCAACATTGGTGTCATGTAATATCTTCGTATTCAATATCTTACCTTAGTCCATGCTGTTAGCCGTGTTCCAAAGTAATGTTGCAAAGCAATTTTTGCTATACAGTGGTCCCTCAGGTTACAATATTAATTGGTTCCAGGATGACAATTGTATGTTGAAACCATTGTAAGTTGAGTAATTGGTTCCAAAGCCCCAAGATAAGACAAAATGAGGATTTAAGAAAATGAAGTAGATAACTAAGACAGATAAAACTAGTTCTTACATAGTTCTTACAGTCAGGAATAGCTGTTAACTAGCAACTAAGGGTGGGTTCACACTAACGGAATCCATAGGATGGAATGCAAAACGGAAGCCTTTAAAAGGCATTCCGTTTTGCTCCGCCCTAATGGAAGTCTATGGGAAAGCATAACGGATCCGTCTGGGTCCCGTTATGCAAGACGGAAAACAAAATCCTGTCGACAGGACTTTTGTTTTCCGTCTTGCATAACGGGACCCAGACGGATCCGTTATGCATTCCCATAGACTTCTATTAGGACGGAAAGCAAATGGAATGCCTTTTAAAGGCTTCCGTTTTGCATTCCGTCATAATGCAAGTCTATAGGCAGCAAAACTGATCCATCCTTCTGTCTTATGGATTCCGTTATTTTCCATTATAACCAAGTTATGATGGAAAGCCATAACGGACTCCATAACGCGCTAGTGTGAACCCACCCTAATACAGCTATTTTACTAGAGAAGTGGCCTTAATTGGTTGGATCTGAGTCTGTTGAATCTGGTTTCAACTTACGATGGGTCAGAGAAGACCATTGTATCCTGAGGCCATTGTATCTTGAGGAACCACTGTATTTGATTTTGTCTGATTTTATTGTCTTAAGAAAGAAAACATTTAGTAAACATATGATTTCAAATAACAGGTAGCATGACAAATCTATACTGATAGGAGACATCTGGGAATATATCTGTTAACCATGTGGGTAGTGCAATCCCTTAGGATGTTGTCAACACTACAGACTTGAACTCGCTGCTTCCAAAAGTTTTGAAAACATTAAAAAATAGCAGCAGCAGACTGGCAGTAATAATGTACACAATGTACTGAAATGGATGGTTCATGGGCACATTTCATTTCAGCAGCCACAATAATAACTGCTCTAGCAAGATAGAATAATAAACAGATAATAAATTCATGCCCTGAAGATCAACAATATTCAGTGTAAACTATCATACGGGAGAAACAGATGGAGTATTTCCGTAAGCCAGTATCTCCACCACCTCGAGCTCGCTCTTCTATAACCTTGCCATCAGCTTTTATGGTGCAGTTTTGCATACCAGATATATAGCAGTATAACTGTTTTTAGCTCTTGTATCTTATAATAGCAGTTTTGCACTTTCTTTACCCTGATCAACATTAAGATGCTTGAACAGACTGACGTTCAATCAGAATTTCTTTCATTCCGCTGCAAGATTTTATCCTAATTAGCAAAAACTATAGTGTTCCCCTTAATAATACATCAAAAACTGTATTTGTAACTTCCCATAGCCCCTTCACAGCCCTCTTAAAAATTAGTTCATGGAAAGTCCATTATATTGTTCACTATTCTGATTTTTATTTTATTTTTTTATATTCTGCAGCACCTTGTTTCATGGAACAGATGCATAGGAAGCCCTCTGCTCAATTATGCAAATCAAAAGTCTGGTTTATATGCAAAATACTGACATTGCCTTCAATACATTCCAGTTTTGCCTCCAAGACGACATTATTTCTTAAAATATTTTTTTTTTCATATGATTTTGGCATTTCAATTGGCAAGGATTTAATCCTAAAGGCTACGACTTTGAATCCCTCTACTGCTTCTACCTATGGGATTTAAAGTTTGAAATCTAAATGCTGAATCCTAGCATCTGCAGTGTAACATCATGGTGTCATACAAAGCAATGGAGTGGCAGAGCTGAATTGAATTATGGACATAAAAAAAACATTGCAAGTGTTTGTGTGCATGTTCAGTACGGAAAATTCCAATCAGATTTACAAGTGATTTGTTCGGGATAATTCCCATGTCACTGAATATTGAATACAGAATAGAACACTGTGACATGTTGTTTTACTGCGCAAGCGATAATGTTGTTAACAATAGACAATAATCAGCATGCTACAAAATGGGAATATATATACACGAGTCGGTAAATTGCTTGAGATCACAAGTCCATTTTTCAGCACATGACAGAGGCCCAGTTAACAGTAATATGATGGCTTTAAACTTGCATTTGTTTTTTTACAAATAACTGGAATGGATAGCAGAGAAGAATGAGGGATAAAGCTTCCGAAACTAGGAAATAATGTGGGAATTATTCTAATATGAAGGCTTAAAGGGGTATTCAGGTTCTGACAATTTATCCTCTATCATTAGGATAGGGGATAACTATTAGATTGATGGTGGTTCTACCACTGGAGGACCCCATAGTCCTCGGGGTGGCCTGAAATAAACAGAGCGGCAGGTCTACCACTCCATTCAACTCTATGGAAGTTCGGGAGAAGTTCCAGAACTCCCATAGAGATGAATGGAGTGGCACTGTGCATGCCCTACCTCCACTCAATTCATTTTGTGGGGCCACAAGGAGCACATGGTGTTCATTCTTGAGTTAAGTGGCTGTCCCAGCTTAGAACCCCCACCAATCTCATAGTTATCCCCTATCCTGTGTATAAGGGATAGTTTGTCACAACAACAATATCCCTTTAATTTCTCTGCTCGTTAGAATTTAAAGGCTTATTTCAGCCCAATAAAAATGACGTCTCATGCCCTGAAAATGGTTAGAAATAAAATAGCTTATACTCATCTCCTGCCACTGCTATTCCAATGACGCCCAAGTCCCTGCTGTACTCCACTAACTGCAGACGTCCCAACACAACAGGAAATGGCGTGGAATGCAGTGCAGCCAATCACAGGATGAGGCTGGTCATCACTACAGGCAGTGATTGGACAAGCAGCCATTATGAGTAAGCTACTTTACATTTTTTAACCATTTGAAGGCCATTGGGCATCTTTTTATTGAGCTGAAAATACCTATAAATTACTACCAGACCGCTTATAAATCAATATCAATATCAATTTATTACATGATTGCAAAAACATATATAACATACATAATTAAAAAGGGGTATAAGTGCAGGAAAAAGGCAGTCGTATACTATGCGAGATGCCCATGCCCGAACATTTATGTGGGTTTGACCACAAGAGATATAAAGGTTAGGGTACGTGAACATATCAGAGACATAATGTCAGTTACTGATGAAATAGCGTATACTTGAAAAAGAGAAAAAAAGTCCAGCCAGACTCGAGGGCACCAACCCTGTAACGTGGTATATGAATAAAAATAATAATAATAATAATAATAAAAAATAGGAGAATATAGTATTGTCTAATAAGAATCCAAATGCATAGTGGGTATCAGATAACACCTTAAAACATATCAAAAGATAAAAACAAGGTAAAACCAAGAAAATCTGTGTTATGACTCACTTCACGAGGGGAGATAGTCTATGGGATAAACTCAAGACACCCATAGGCTTAACTCCCCCGCCAGGATCGCATGTAGAATCACAGGAAGAGGCGCAGTCACCAAGTGGGTATGTTAGGAAACTTCCCTTATATTGGAATTGAGGCTCAACGCGTTTTGGGGGCTATACAGTGCACCCCCTTCTTCAGGAGCAATAACATAGGATAAACAAAAAGGGTAGGTATTTACATGTAGGTATTTATAGTAGTCTATGGTTTGAGTCTTGCACATGGTGGGGAGAAACTGAATGGTGATGTCACTTCCTGTGAGTGTTCACCAAAAATGTCCAAAGATGATCAAAATATGGAGGGATATCATTATGAACAATGTATATTAAATACAGGTTGAGGTTATGGTCAATAATATTGAAAATAAAGTTTCTATGATCTTCAAAATAGACATGTTGCCGTCTACTTCCTGTAAGTGGAACGCACATGGAGTGCAAAGGTCAAGGGTACTACTTCCGGTTCGGTTTTAATCAAGATCGTCTGGACTGGCTGCCTGGATAGTGTACTAGTTAAGGGCTCTGCCTTTGACATTGGAGACCAGGGTTCAAATCCTATTTAGTAGGAAGTCCTTGGGCAAGACTTTCCAGCAGTGCAGGGCGGTCCCTTAGTGGCTGCAGCTCTTGAGCTTCATGTGCTTTCCACTTTCATACTGGAGGTGGAAGTGACTATGAAAAAGATAAAATCATACAAGTGCAATAGACCAAATGAACACTAAAATGCGTGTGTATATAAAAAACTATTGAGTGTGGATATATAAAAGGACATTTCTTCATAAAGGCAAAACCAAATAAGAGAAATATAAAATGCATTTGGATTCTTATTAGACAATACTATATTCTCCTATTTATTATTATAATTTTTATTCATACACCTCGTTACAGGGTTGGCGCCCTCGAGTCTGGCTGGATTTTTTTTCTCTTTTTCCAAGTATACGCTATTTCTACTGGCAGAGGCCTTCAACTGCAGTTCCAGCCACTCTCAGGCAGCCTCTCACTACCATAGTCCCTATTCTGTCCTAATACATCTCCCTTTGTTGGCGCCTGGTAGTTTTTCAAAGACTCTTCCTTTGAAAGTCTGTGATTAAGGCCTCATGCACATGGCTGTGCTATTTTTTGCGGTCCGCAAACCGCAGATCCGCAAAAAACGGAAGCCATCCGTGTTGTCTTCTGCAATTTGCGGAGCGGAACGGGCGCCGGCAATATAAATGCCTAGTCTTGTCTGCAAAGCACGGACAAGAATAGGACATGTTATATTTTTTTAGCGGGACCGCGGAACGGAGCCACGGATGTGGACAGCACACTGAGTGCTGTCCGCATCTTTTGTGGCCATATTGAAGTGAATGGGTCCGCATCCGAGCCGCTAAAACGGCGGTTCAGATGCAGACCCAAACAGCAGTCGTGTGCATGTGGCCTAACACTCTTTTTTTCCGGGCGGTGGTCTCTTTTGTCCCCCCCTTCCTTCTTTCAGCTACTGATGAGAAAGATTTGACTAATTTGAAACCTGTAGCTAGACATTTTAAGTCCTGTCATGCCTGCAATTTTAGGGATTTAAAAGTTCGAGCTATTGATTGTTTTGAAAAATGTTCATGGTGGGGATATTTCAAAAAGATTGGTGCAGTTGGAATGTAAATGGATCTGGAAATTAAACACCTTAAGCCCAACGGATTAATTGAATCCACCGGTTTTTTATAATTTTTGTAGGCTTACTTCACAGTGAACTTCCCCGGGTCTCCATTTTTCACAGATTTTGATTTTATTTTATTTTTAGTCTATGTGTGACTTTTAATCAATAAATTATCTTTTCATAGGTCATCTATGGGGTTCACATTTTTGTATATGTCCCACTTACCTCTTTGGTTAATTTTTAATGTTGTGGCTCTCTGAATTGTAGCAAGTCAAAGGCGATGTATAGCTTAAGTGATATGGATGTAATAATTAGGGGAGATAGGATATAGGGGTAACAGCAAGATAATAGGAGTTTTTGCTTATCATTTAATTTCTTTTATTTATTTATTTATCTTTACTTATTATTTTCTTTTCATTATTTTTATTTTCAGTATCCAACGTGTAATATTTATCATGTCTGAATATTTATTAACTTTTTATTTACAATTAAATTTGCGTGTATTTATAATGATTTCTATGAATTTTATAGTTTTGTTGCACATATTCACACATTTTAGTTTACATGTTTTTTTTATATAATTGTTTATTTATTTATATAATCACTATTGTCATATTATTTGATCACATATATCTTCACATTATATTAGTCACCTTTTATATCATGTGTTTATTGAGGTATTTGTAATTTATTTATTTACTCATGATTTGTTCATTTTAATTTTGTTCACGGTCACATGATTCAACCACACGATATCTATTCCTCACATTAGTTTACATTTTGCGTTGATTACTTCAATTCATTTTGTAATTATCATGTGTTCAATTATGCAACTAAATGTTATTATTATTTTTTAATAATTATCTTGTTTCTCTTTTTATTTAGTCAATTTCTGGGTGGCCGCCGCTCTTCCTCTCTCCTTTCTTCATGCTTTTGCCTCTTTCCTATTCCTTTCACATAATAGTCCTCACAAAATGCGGTGGATTTTAACAGGCATCAGGTTTGACATGAGCAATGTAACTGTTGATGCCGGGGGCATGGTTTTCGCGATACTTTCGCGGAGGCGATCATGTGACCGTATCATGTGATACTTACGATCATGTGACTCTCCAGCATCCTTGGAAATATCATTTGGCGCATCTGCACACTAGATTGCAGAGAGCTACAGGTTTTATATATCATGATAATCACTGGATTTATGGTGATTGGTTGGTTGGTGTATTTAATCTGTGCTCCCAAGTGATGACACCACCCCCAGACGAAGGTTTGCCGGAACGCGCATCGAGGCTGGCGCCACCCTGGAGGGAGCACAGCATGGATAACTGTTCTTTGTCCATTTGATTGTTATGTGATATAATTGCACTTGCACTTTATTGTGAATTTATGCTTTTGTGTATATCGACATATGCAGTACAGACCAAAAGTTTGGACACACCTTCTCATTCAAAGAGTTTTCTTTATTTTTATGACTATGAAGGCATCAAAACTATGAATTAACACATGTGGAATTATATACATAACAAACAAGTGTGAAACAACTGAAAATATGTCATATTCTAGGTTCTTCAAAGAAGCCACCTTTTGCTTTTATTACTGCTTTGCACACTCTTGGCATTCTCTTGATGAGCTTCAAGAGGTAGTCCCCTGAAATGGTCTTCCAACAGTCTTGAAGGAGTTCCCAGAGATGCTTAGCACTTGTTGGCCCTTTTGCCTTCACTCTGCGGTCCAGCTCACCCCAAACCATCTCGATTGGGTTCAGGTCCGGTGACTGTGGAGGCCAGGTCATCTGGCGCGGCACCCCATCACTCTCTTTCATGGTCAAATAGCCCTTACTTTCAAAGTTTTCCCAATTTTTCGGCTGACTGACTGACCTTCATTTCTTAAAGTAATGATGGCCACTCGTTTTTCTTTACTTAGCTGCTTAACAGTCTATTCAGTAGGACTATCAGCTGTGTATCCACCTGACTTCTCCTCAACGCAACTTATGGTCCCAACCCCATTTATAAGGCAAGAAACCCCACTTATTAAACCTGACAGGGCACACCTGTGAAGTGAAAACCATTTCAGGGGACTACCTCTTGAAGCTCATCAAGAGAATGCCAAGAGTGTGCAAAGCAGTAATCAAAGCAAAAGGTGGCTACTTTGAAGAACCTAGAATATGACATATTTTCAGTTGTTTCACACTTGTTTGTTATGTATATAATTCCACATGTGTTAATTCATAGTTTTGATGCCTTCAGTGTGAATCTACAATTTTCATAGTCATGAAAATAAAGAAAACTCTTTGAATGAGAAGGTGTGTCCAAACTTTTGGTCTGTACTGTATATGAACTCTGTATCCGCTATGTCCTTCCTCCAGATAATGCCGCCTTTTCCCTGCACTTTTACCCCTTTTTAATTATGTATGTTATATATGTTTCATGTAATAAATTGATATTGATTTAAAAGCGGTCTGGTAGTAATTTCTAGGTCTTTACTTATGTGTAGTCCTACTTATGACAGTGACTAGCTAATGAACATAGATTCTTGTAGTTGGGGCAAAAATTGGTTCTATATACTTTTTTTATTGAGTTGGAATACCTCTTTAAAATTGAATTTTCTTCATAAAATACAAGCCCAGGTGCATATTGACATGTTGTGAAAGCTGTCCTGCTGATTTTCCCATTCCTGGCTATAAAGACAGTGCTAATTTCAGCTTAGGTTGGAACATCTGAGCCAGACTGGTTTCTATGGATACACTGCTTGGCAACCACAAGAGCAGCAAAGTCAGACTGGTTGCCATGGATACACTGCGGTTGATACACCAAATAGGTTCTACAGCAAATGAACACGGGACCCTGTGTTTATTTGCTAGAGAACCTATTTGTTGTGGTTGCAGCACCTTACCCTGTTTTTTTTTTTTGTTTTTTTTTGCCTCACTTATTGCACTTTGTAGTTTTTCTATCTGGTGTTATAAATCAAGATAATGGGTATGTTTTTTTTAAAATTGTTTATTTTATTAATTTTTGTCAATGAAAAAGTAGTACAGATACATTGTCTCATTGCATATCCATGAGAAGCAATACAGGTACAATGTTATATTGCATAACGTCAATATAAAAAATGTACATTAGTATACAAAACATACATTTTGCATCAGAAGCCAATAGACGCATTGAGAGTTGAAACAACGAAAGGACATAGAACAATTACAACGACACGACACAAAAGGGAAAATAAAGGAAGGGAAAAAAAAAAAAGAAAGATAAACTGATATTCAGAAATCTCTTATTGTAAGTGGTCAAAAGCGTCATCCCATGCCCCATGCTTGCCAGGTCTTTGCAAATCTATCGACTGAGTTAGTAATGCATGCAGTTAAGTATTCCATTTTCCTAACTTCCCCCACACTGTGTATGAGGTCCATTCGGGTAGGCGCGTCTGCCCTCAACCAAAACCTCGCAATTAGGCGCCTGGCCGCCGTTAACACCTGAAGGACTAAAAGCAGGAATTGTTTCTTTAATGACATTTTTGGCATATTCAATAAGTAAAAAAAGGTGTAAAAGGAAAATGAATTGCGAGGAGTTGAAAAAGGACCAATGGGTATGTTTTAAAGGCCATCTGTCAGCAGATTTGGCTGACCTGTTGCATGTGCGCTTGGAAGCTGAAGGCATCTGTGTTGGTCCCATGTTCATATGTGTCCACATTCATGAGAAAAATGTTTTAATATACTGTATGCAAATGAGCCTCTAGGAGCAACAGGGGCATAGATACACAAACACTCACATACTAACACACACAGATAAACACATGTACACACAAACACACATATACTGTACATACGCAAACAGATATACACATATATATATATATATATATATATATATATTATATATATACACTCACCTAAAGAATTATTAGGAACACCATACTAATACAGTGTTGGACCCCCTTTTGCCTTCAGAACTGCCTTAATTCTATGTGGCATTGATTCAACAAGGTGCTGATAGCATTCTTTAGAAATGTTGGCCCATATTGATAGGATAGCATCTTGCAGTTGATGGAGATTTGAGGGATGCACATCCATGGCACGAAGCTCCCGTTCCACCACAACCCAAAGATGCTCTATTGGGTTGAGATCTGGTGACTGTGGGGGCCATTTTAGTACAGTGAACTCATTGTCATGTTCAAGAAACCAATTTAAAATGATTCGAGCTTTGTGACATGGTGCATTATCCTGCTGGAAGTAGCCATCAGAGGATGGATACATCTTCTCATTCTGTTTACGCCAAATTCAGACTCTACCATTTGAATGTCTCAACAGAAATCGAGACTCATCAGACCAGGTAACATTTTTCCAGTCTTCAACAGTCCAATTTTGGTGAGCTCGTGCAAATTGTAGCCTCTTTTTCCTATTTGTAGTGGAGATGAGTGGTACCCGGTGGGGTCTTCTGCTGTTGTAGCCCATCCGCCTCAAGGTTGTGCGTGTTGTGGCTTCACAAATGCTTTGCTGCATACCTCGGTTGTAACGAGTGGTTATTTCAGTCAACGTTGCTCTTCTATCAGCTTGAATCAGTCGGCCCATTCTCCTCTGTCTTCTAGCATCCACAAGGCATTTTTGCCCACAGGACTGCCGCATACTGGATGTTACCATTCTTTGTAAACCCTAGAAATGGTTGTGCGTGAAAATCCCAGTAACTGAGCAGATTGTGAAATACTCAGACCGGCCCGTCTGGCACCAACAACCATGCCACGCTCAAAATTGCTTAAATCACCTTTCTTTCCCATTCTGACATTCAGTTTGGAGTTCAGGAGATTGTCTTGACCAGGACCACACCCCTAAATGCATTGAAGCAACTGCCATGTGATTGGTTGACTAGATAATTGCATTTATGCGAAATAGAACAGGTGTTCCTAATAATTCTTTAGGTGACTGTATATACGCACTCATTGGCAGAGTGCCACGAAGTTCAATGTCAGAATTTATCCTCCCAGACCGAGTGAAGCACCTGCTGCAACATCATGGCCAGTTTGGAACCCTGTCCTTTGAACAAAAATAAATCTCACTGATGCTATCTCAGATCAATATTTCCGGTGAATTCTTAAAAACACCACAATCAGAGTTCAAGTCAAGGGACCTAGAAAGGGAAACCCGGAGGTTTTTGAACTACGAACTGCACTGTGTTACACTGCCGCTACACCTATAGACTCTGCTCTCTCTACAAATGCCGCTCCCGCTGCACCATGATTGACAGGGCCAGGCAGTGAAAACGTCATCATGCCTGGCCCTGTCAATCAAAGTGCAGAGGGTGCAGCAGTTGCAGGGAGAGCTGAGCCTCTAGGTGTAACGGTAACGCCCCCGTTGCTCCTAGATGCTCACTTGCATATATTAAAACATAATATTTCTCAGGAATGCGGGCACATATGAACATGGGACCAACACAGATTCCTTCAGCTGCCAAGTGCACATGTAACAGGTCAGCCAGTTTCATAAAGTAGGTACAAAGTTATTACCCCTAAGTGATAGCACTGCAGCAGGGATGGGGACCTCGGCTCTGGAAAAGAGTCTTTGAAAAGGTGAGTGGGTTTCTTTCTTTTCCAGTTTCCTGTCACTCAGTTATTTTGAGGGGCGAGGACGACCCTTACCACTGGTAAATCTCTAAAAAAGTGTTTTGTTTTCATAATGCTATGAATTTGCTAACATTCCTTGGTTTCCTAAAATGAATAGACACTAAATATAGTTGTAAGTCTACGCTTTGCCAGTTGTGCCAGTTTTTTAGAATAGACATTGACAGCTTGACATGTTGCCAGAGCAATTCAATAAACCACCATTCCCCATTCAGCTGACCAAAACAAAATTCAGTCCGGCAGTTTCAATGGTCGTACAAGTCTTCTGGCAAGTTCACCGAATAGACTGAATTACAAGATGTCTATTATGTGTTAAGTTAAAGGGATTGTGTCATGACTAATGTAAAATATAAAAAAAGGGAAATCATATACTACATGGCAACCTTTTTCTAACAAAGCCAAAACCAACCCAACCTCACATGGATCCAGAACTCCATTAATTGTTCAAAATGCTCTGCTAGATTTTGTAGTTCGGGGGAGGGGGGGGGGGGCATATTCTTTCTGCTGCAGCGCATAGGGGCATGTCGTTTCTACTGCAGCTCAGGGGAAATGTCCTCTCTGCTGCAGCTCAAGGGTATGTGCTTTCTGCAGCCTCTCTTCCCTCTATCACAGCTCTGGAGGCAGTTGAAGAATGGAACTGAGCATGTGTGTCAACCTCAGCGAGGTGGACAGAGAAATAACAAAAAAAAAAAAAAGAACAAATAGCAGGTGGCACTATGCAGATAGATTTTATAGGTGGCTATAAAAAATGTTTAATTACATGCAATTACAAAAGTATTCAGATCCGAGGTGCTTGTCTGAAAACTGATGTTTTAATGAATATGCTTCATGGGGCAACCGCTTTAAGTATTGTAACTGTTGCCGGGATGTTGTCTTTTTCAATTTGTACCACAGCCTGGAATACTCATGGAAAAATCCACCTGCTCACCGATGCAGCCAATGATTACTCTTAGCGATGACATGCCCCCAAATAGTATATGACCCAGCAGTGATGTGCCACTGCACAGGTGCATTTGAACACATATGTGTGGAAGCTGACAGATAAGGACCAGGAGACAGTGAAGAGACCAATGTAGCCGGAACAAAGCGGCGGGGTGAGTATGGATTTCTCCACAGGTATTCCAGGATGAAGTGCAAATTAAACAAAAAAGCTGCACAACCCCTTTAAGGTAAGTGATGCTTACTCCACCCCTTATTGCAATCTTATATAGGACTTACAGAGGGTAGTTAAAAATTCCTTTAGACCTCCATGGACCACAATGGGAATGTTTGGCTATAACTCCACCTCTGCTTACAATACCTATGTAATCAGTTTTCATAAAATACTTCAGAGGACCCCCTTCCAGATAAATACTGAGTCAGGACAAACCCTCTTATCTAAAGAGAATCGGTCCCCACTCCTGACACGTCTACTTACTAAATAATTGTATTACTCATAATATAACAATTGTGAAGCATCTTTTGTCAGAACCTATTGTTGTGCCATTTTTGTATTATACCTCCTAGAAATTCAAAACTACATTGACAACTGGGTGTTACCAATTGGTGGGTGTCGGTACACACACTGACATTATCCAGAAAATGTATAGACACACCTCTTTGACTTTGAATGGAAACACCCAGTTGTCAATCTAGCTCTAAACTGTTGTTTCATAGGAAATACATTTGGATTTCAGAAGCGGGGTGTAGCTAGAACTGACTGGGCCCACTGCAAATTTTCTACAGTGCCCCCCACCCCTGCTCTCTGATATTGATACTTATCCTAAGGACAGGTCATCAATAGTAAAAAGCTTTTTTTTCTTCAACGAGTATCAGTGACCTAAATATTTGGATAGGAGTAGTAGTGCTCTCTCTATATATATATACTCTATATATATATATATATATATATACATATACACTACTACCCATATCCAGATATTGCCTATATACAGAATAAGCAGATGTTGACATAGATACACAAACACTCACATACTAACACACACAGATAAACACATGTACACACATATACACATATACACTGCTCAAAAAAATTAAGGGAACACTTAAACAACACAATGTAACTCCAAGTCAATCACACTTCTGTGAAATCACACTTTCCACTTAGGAAGCAACACTGAGTGACAATCAATTTCACATGCTGTTGTGCAAATGGGATAGACAACAGGTGGAAATTATAGGCAATTAGCAAGACACCCCCAATAAAGGAGTGGTTCTGCAGGTGGTGACCACAGACCACTTTTCAGTTCCTATGCTTCCTGGCTGATGTTTTGGTCACTTTTGAATGCTGGCGGTGCTTTCACTCTAGTGGTAGCATGAGACGGAGTCTACAACCCACACAAGTGGCTCAGTAGTGTGTGTGGCCTCCACGTGCCTGTATGACCTCCCTAGAATGCCTGTGCATGCTCCTGATGAGGTGGTGGACGGTCTCATGAGGGATCTCCTCCCAGACCTACCTAGGATGTGTTATTTTGTGTTCCCTTTATTTTTTTGAGCAGTGTACATACGCAAACAGATATACACACACACATATATATATCATTGGTAGAGTGCCACGAAGTTCTACGTCAGAATTTATCCTCCCAGACCGAGTGAAGCACCTGCTGCAACATCATGGCCAGTGGAATCCTGTCCTTTGAACAAGAAGAAATCTCACTGATGCTATCTCAGATCAATATTTCCAGTAAATTCTTAAAAACACCACAATCAGAGTTTAAGTCAAGGGACCTAGAAAGGGAAACCCGGAGGCTTTTGAACTACGAACTGCACTGTGTTACACTGGCGAATACCTGAAGGTACAGCGGATCCCCCGTGGACTACGCATCCGCACAAGACCAGCGTTTTTCAAGGACAATGTGGAATTCTGTGACAAATTTGAGCAGATCTTGAATAAGTGCTCATTTGATCTAATGGCACTTACCTTGGCTTACCTACACGAGGCCATAAACAAAACTAAAATCGAGATAAAGACAATTGAAGAACAACTTACAGCCATCTTCCCCAATGAGGAAATCCACCTACTAAAAGAAAAAATTAACTCAACTCTCCTACAACATCGAAAAGAGGTGGAAGCCATCAAGAGGAGTAAATTTCTCTGCGATACCGAGGATTATAGATTTAACTGCGTTTATAGATGGGATGATACCATTACTTCCCAATCAGGCAGATCACGACGACGATCCCAATCAAGGGAATCATCCCTGTCTGTATCCTTCAGCGATTCTTACATCCAATGAGGATCGGACACACAACATAATACAAGAGGGAGAAGAGGACAGAGGAGGACCGGCCACAACGTCACGTGGACAGTCAAGCATAACTACCAGATCCCAGGTACATTCACTGGTAGTTAATATTTCATCACACACATTGGGACCAGCTGAAATGTCTATACTTGAGAAAGGACTATCATACTGTCTGTCTGGCCAATTGGGTACTTTCCAACTTGACCTGGACATCCAAGGACTATTCAGAAATATCTGTCTTAAAGCACACTTTCTAATGGCCCCATTACCCCTGATAGAGATATATGTGTACTCGGATCACAAGTCTCGATACATGACTTTGGTCTGCGGAATAAAAGTCATTTCATGCCACCCAAAAATCAACCAGCGATAGAAACATTTGTCTCCCTGGTACAACGAGACATGATACAATTTAGAAAGGATCTTGCAAGGGGCAAATATGGATTTGTACACAATGTAGATAGTGTACAGAAACAAACCCTCTTCTCCCTTCTTAAGAGAAAAGACTTAATAGTAAAACCAGCTGACAAAGGGGGAGCCCTTGTCCTTATAGACAAAAAACAATATAGGGCTGAAATATACTGCCAACTGAATGATGATGCAGTTTATCGTAAACTTACTGGTGATCCGACCAAACAGATAAGAGATAAAATACAGACAACACTTCAACGTTACCATACCCAGAATGTGATTGATAACGTTACATTAACTTTTCTCTCCAAAAACAATCCCATCACACTAGTCCTCTACACACTGCCAAAAATACATAAGGACTTGCACAACCCTCCAGGCCGCCCAATTGTGGCATCCACCAACTCTATCTTATCTCCGCTTTCCATTCTCCTTGAGAAAGACCTAACCCCTATTATTAAAAAGATCATTTATAGTTGACACTTCTGCATTCTTGGACATCATTCACAATCTACCCCCACCTCCACCAGATACACCATTAGTCACATGGGATGTAACGAGCCTCTATACATCCATACAACATCAAAAAGGCCTCACTGCAGTACGTGCCTTCTCTCCACCAACATGGTACCAATCACTGTAGCCTTTTATATGGATTTATTAGAACTGGTATTGACTAATAATTTCTTTCTGTTCGAAGATAATTTCTATTTACAGCAACAAGGGACCGCGATGGGATCTAATGTGGCGCCTCCATATGCAAACTGCTATATGGCCGACTTCGAGGAAACTTATATCTATCCTGACTGCCATTTCAACACACAGGCATTGGTGTGGAAACGACATTGACATTTTTTGCATATGGAGAGGCCCATTAGATTCTCTACTCGAATTCCATACCTTTCTCAATTCCATCTATCCGGAATAGCAATTTACCATCCACTTCCATTCCCAGTCCATCAATTTTCTTGATATGATAATCACATCAGTACATACACGACAATTGAGACTAACTGAAATGAAACAAAAATTTCTGGATAGAGGTTATCCTGAACATCTTAAGGATCGAACAATACCAAAGAATCCCCCATCTACTGTGGGGGTCTACACGCATTCCCTTTGTACACACCTATCATCCCAGCGTTAAAAAAAATCCTCAACAGTATCAGGAATCATTTGCCCATTTAACAGAAGGCATACCCTAACATAATTGAATTCCAAAATCCTGTATTAACCTGCACGAGGCGACCAAAGAATCTACTCGACCTTCTGGTTAAAGCTGACATAGGATCGGCCGACAAGATTCCCAGACAGACATTCCTGACTACATAGAAAACCGGTACCTTCCCATGTGTACATTGTCTACAGTGTTCTAACGTGCAAAAAGGTGCACATTTCTATCACCCACAAACAGGGAAGAGCTATGCCATTAAAGGATATTTCACATGTGAATCCTCGTTCGTTGTATATTTACTCAAATGCCCCTGCGGTAAAATCTACGTTGGTGAAACCACACAAAAAATCCGTGATCGCGCCAGCATAAATCGAGTATTAAACGGAAAAATCTTTTATTACCTGTCCCGTCCCATTTTGACACGGCAGGAAACAATCTCTCACAATTGAAATACCAGGTGATTGAACAAATAACGCCACATAGGAGAGGAGGAGATCGTATCACACAACTTAAAAGGAGAGAGGCTTTTTGGATTCACAAACTAGATAGCTTGGAACCCAAGGGATTAAATAGGTAATATGAGATACAAGGTCTCATATAAGATGGTCGATCCTACTGTATACTATACACGCCATTGTCGACCGGATGTCATTGCTCTATTGACACCTATTGTTCCATTGACATGCATTGTAACTGCACTGTATCAGATATCATTTTATATCTCTTACCTTTTGTCTATGGTACCTTTGAATTTACTAATGGCTTATATACTTTTCTTCCTATTTTGGATCAATTAGCGGGAATACTTGATGCCATATACAGTATCCATTTTTCAACATATACCTAGTAGTACTATAATCAGTTTTTTTTTATTTGGATGCCATTCTTTATTTATTTATTAGCTGTCATTCTTTTCCTTACTATTTCTCCCCTTTTTCCCTTATTTCTTTTTTATATCCCTACTTTTAATCCTTATCTCCTTTCTTTTATTGTATCATCAATACCACTACCTATAGTAACTGTGCCCTTAGTTACTATATAATTAAGCTTACAGCGGTCCCTGAGCTATCACGCATGCGCCACCCAGAGGACACACACATCCCTGACACAGGACCGGTGTAACGTTACATTACTCTACTTCGTGAGATTTCCCTACCTCCTAACTTCCGGTCGCACCGGAAATTACGTGAGGAGGCGTGCCGGAGTTGTGCTCATCTGCGCATGCGGAAAACGACAGTTTAGGTAAAATCTCACAGCGGAGTTCAGCTGCACACCGGGACACTGCGCATGCGCCGGAGAGCCTCAGTAGGGAAATATAGCGGCTAACTCCAGAACATCCATCCGATCTCCCTACCCCCACACTGCGCAGGCAGACAACCCATATATATATATATATATATATATATATATATATATTTATTTATTTAACAGAAAAAATGGCCATCAGATCTCCCTACCCCCACACTGCACAGGCGCGGCGATCGGATGGATGTTCTGGAGTTAGCCACTGGGCCATTATATTTCCCTACTGAGGCTCTCTGTCCCGGTGTGCAGCTGAACTCCGTTGAGATTTTCCCTAAACTGTCGTTTTGCGCATGTGCAGGTCGGCACAACTCCGGCATGCCTCCTCACGTCATTTCCGGCGCGACCGGAAGTTAGGAGGTAGGGAAATCTCACGGAGAAGGGCAATGTAACGTTACACCGGACGTATGAGCCTCTGCTGATATGAAAACGAGGCTTGAAACGCTCATCCTCTGACTGTGCTGCTGTTGACATGCACACTTCCGGGACATACTGCGCACACGCCCTTACCTGACGCGCGCATCTCCCTGTCAATAGGCGCCTTCTCCTCTGCACGTGGCGCTACCATCAACTCGTACAATTGCACGCTACCTAAATTCTCTAAGCGCAGCTATCCATTACACCTTGCTATCCCTTCCAGCGGCACCGGGTAATTATATTATGTGGAATTATTTAAGTTCAGCTTCTCTATCAATCTGTATTGCTCTCCTCTTGATCTATCAGATACTATCTCAATCTCTCTCATCTCTTCTCTACTTGGTAGAATTACTCTCAGACCTGGACATGGTACCTTAGTCCAATGTAACTCACAGTGTAGTTGAGCTTGTAGACTGGACTGTATATATTGTATATATCTTACATTTTGTATATATCTCACTTTATATTATATATTGTTGATTTTGGGCTCAAATATTTTTCTTATGTGCAATGTTAGATATACCATATGGATCTCACAATCCGGACATAATTAGATTTTGACTTATTTTTCTATGATTGAATTTTATTGTCCTACTGACCATGAGTTGATTATATATTGAATTTAATACACTGTTCTTCAATTACTTTTTATCACAGTTTGATAAAGGCCATATCCAGCCGAAGCGTCACTGAATGTAAAATCCACACTTCAATAAAAGTTCACCATTCTGCATCATTACAACTGTATTGTTTTCTTCATTTTTATACAGGGGGTGGGAACCCGACTCCATACACTCACTGGCAGAGTGCCACGAACACACACACACACACACTTATTTACTTACAGGCTGCAGGTTCTCCATTCTCCTCCTTCCCTCTGATGTCTCTTGGAGGCTAAATGACCTTTGGAATGCAGTAATGGTAGGCTACAGGACCTTCTATCATGTGACATGATGACATCATCAAAGGTCCTTTAGCCTACGGTTACTGCATTCTAAAGGTCCTTCATTCTGCTATGTACACCATTTCTAGTACATTTTAGCCCAGTCTGGGCCCCCTTTAGATACAGTCACAATGGGGGCCTGGCCTGGCCTGAATAGTACTAGAAAAGACATGGCTCCAGGGCACCTTATCCTCTCGGCCCCGAAGCAGCTGATTCCCCTGTAGTTACGCCACTAAGTTCTGACACATGAATTGTGGACTATATGACACTAAAGATTCCAGAGTGGTTTGGACAATGGTAGAGTACAGTATATTAGGAGTTGTAATTTTACAAACTAAACCAGCCTGGTCAGTGAGTGTTGATCGAGCACCAAAGTGCTCGGGTGCTCGAGTAGAACACTTTGCGATGCTCGGGTGCTCTACAGAGCACCCGAGCACAATGAAAGTCAATGGGAAAAACCAAGCATTAAACCAGGCACCCTCTGCTCTGAAGAGGGAAGGGTGCCGGGTCCCACTGAGGTCTCTTCAGAAGATCGCTGTACAGTTAGGGAATTACCCAGTGTGAGGCTGCGGCTTAGGAGTCCCTGCTCTGACTGCATATATAGCTATGTCCATATATGGAGTCAGTGCTTGGGGACACCCAGTGTATTTAAATCTAATTTAGCCTCTATTTCTGAAAAGTTTCTGCTTGTATTTGAACTCACAACCTTCTACATTAGAGGCAAGGACTTTAACCACTCAGCTGTAAAGCTGAATGATCAACTATGACAGAAAAACCTCATAGTAGTTTGCCATGTAGTAAGTATTCCTATGCAGCAGAAGTATAATTTCATATATCAGTGCAGGTTAACATGTAGCTGTATAGTGTAGTGGTTAAAGTTCTTGGCTTAAATGTAGAAGATTGTGAGTTCAAATTGTATTTAATATTTCTTTTTAGTATTTGTAAAAAATAAATGGCACAAAATAAATGTGTAGTTACTAATATATATATATATATATATATAAATATATATATATATATATATATATATATATATATACATATATATATATTCAGAAAATGGCAGGGCAGCGCTCCTAGCATCAAGTGATTCAGGTGCCAGCGTTTTCCCCTTTGGTCCTGGGGTCCAAACACAATCCAAATAAATGTAACGCAGCACTGCTTGGATAAAAAGTGAAAAAATATTTATTCAACACATGTTGATACAGGCCTGTATCAACATGTGTTGAATAAATATTTTTTCACTTTTTATCCAAGGAGTGCTGCGTTACATTTATTTGGATTATATATATATATATATGATCATACTTCTGATATACAGTCACAAGAAAAAGTATGTGAACTCTTTGGAATGATATGGATTTCTGCACAAATTGGTCATAAAATGTGATTTAATCTTCATCTAAGTCACAACAATAGACAATCACAGTCTGCCTAAACTAATAACACACAAATAATTAAATGTTACCATATTTTTATTGAACACACCATGTAAACATTCACAGTGCAGGTGGAAAAAGTATGTGAACCCCTAGACTAATGACATCTCCAAGAGCTAATTGGAGTGAGGTGTCAGCCAACTGGAGTCCAATCAATGAGATGAGATTGGAGGTGTTGGTTACAGTTGCCCTGCCCTATAAAAAACACACACCAGTTCTGGGTTTGCTTTTCACAAGAAGCATTGCCTGATGTGAACGATGCCTCGCATAAAAGAGCTCTCAGAAGACCTACAATTAAGAATTGTTGAATTGCATTAAGCTGGAAAGGGTTATAAAAGTATCTCCAAAAGCCTTGCTGTTCATCAGTCCACGGTAAGACAAATTGTCTATAAATGGAAAAAGTTCAGCACTGCTGCTACTCTCCCTAGAAGTGTCTGTCCTGTAAAGATGACTGCAAGAGCACAGCGCAGACTGCTCAATGAGGTAAAGAAGAATCCTAGAATGTCAGCTAAAGACTTACAAAAGTCTCTGGCATATGCTAAAATCCCTGTTAGGGAACCTACGATACGTAAAACACTAAACAAGAATGGATTTCATGGGAGGATACCATAGAAGAAGCCACTGCTGTCCAAAAAAAAGCATTGCTGCACGTTTACAGTTTGCACAAGAGCACCTGGATGTTCCACAGCAGTACTGGGAAAATATTCTGTGGACAAATGAAACCAAAGTTGAGTAATGTCTGTGACGGTTCTCATTTATCCAAGTCATGGTATATCTGTAAAGAATAAATCAAGGCAACTGGACTTACTGTAGATTTCTTGAAAACGTTTCACTCGTTCTTCCAACGAGCTTTCTCAATTCTGAGTGACTGTACAAGAATTCTCTGGGAATAAATATTTAACTGAATCAACATCTGGTAATTATACCCAGCATGGGGTCAGAGGTCATTATACCCAGCATGGGGTCAAAGGTGTTGATTCCATTATCCTAATTGGAATCTCTGGTCAAGATTTAGCCGTGTACTTACATCTAAAAGAAACAGGTCACACCTTTGAAGACGGTCAAGTACATGTTTTGGATAAGGAGGCCGATTGGTAAAAACGAGGTGTGAAGGAGGCCATCTACGTAAAAATGGAGAAGCCAAGCTTGAATGGAGGCGGGGGGGGGGGGGGGTTAGACATCTATTGTCTGCCACATACAATGCTGTCTTGACACCTTTTTCTGGGAGGTCATTATCACCTACTGACTCCAATTAGGATAATGGAATCAACACCTTTGACCCCATGCTGGGTATAATGACCTCTGACCCCATGCTGGGTATAATTACTTGTTGATTCAGTTAAATATTTATTCCCAGAGAATTATTGTACAGTCACTCAGAATTGAGAAAGCTCGTTGGACGAACGAGTGAAAAGTTTTCATGAAATCTAAGTCCAGTTGCCTTGATTTATTCTTTACAGATATACAAAGTTGAGTTATTTGGAAGAAACACACAACACTATGTGTGGAGAAAAAGAGGCACAGCACACCAACATCAAAACCTCATCCTAACTGTGAAGTATGATGGTGGGGGCATCATGGTTTGGGGCTGCTTTGCTGTGTCAGGGCCTGGATGGATTGCTATCATCGAAGGAAAAATGAATTTCCCAAGTTTATCAAGACATTTTGCAGGAGAATTTAAGACCATCTGTCCACCAGCTGAAGCTCTACAGAAGATGGGTGTTTCAACAGGACAACGACCCAAAGCATAGAAGTAAATGAACAACAGAATGGCTTAAACAGAAGAAAATACGCCTTCTGGAGTGGCCCAGTCAGAGTCCTGACCTCAACCCGATTGAGATGCTGTGGCATGACCTCAAGAAAGAGATTCACACCAGACATCCCAAGAATATTGCTGAACTGAAACAGTTCTGTAAAGAGGAATGGTCAAGAACTACTCCTGGCTGTTGCGCACGTCTGATCTGCAACTACAGGAAACGTTTGGTTGAAGTTATTGCTGCTAAAGGAGGTTCAACCAGTTATTAAATCCAAGGGTTCACATACTTTTTCCACCTGCACTGTGAATGTTTACATGGTGTGTTCAATAAAAGCATGGTAACATTTAATTCTTTGTGTGTTATTAGTTTAAGCAGACTGATTGTCTATTGTTGTGACTTAGATGAAGATTAGATCACATTTTATTACCAATTTGTGCAGAAATCCATATTATTCCAAAGGGCTCACATACTTTGTCTTGCAACTGTATATGAATGCATAATATGTGGGAAACTACTACTGATGTTTTCAGCCATAATATATTTACATATATTATAATATATATTCTAAATATATAAAAATATATGTAAATATATTATGGCTAAAAACTTATAATATATATATATATATGTTTAAATTAAATGTTGCCTCTATTTCTAAAAAGTTTGTGCCTGGATTTGAACTCACAACCTTCCACATTAGAGCCAAGAACCTTAACCACTACGCTATACAGCTACATGTTAACCTGCAGTGAAATATGAAATGATACTTCTGCTGTATAGGAATACTTACTACATGACAAACTACTTTGATGTTTTTCTGTCACAGTTTATCATTCAGCTTTATAGCTGAGTGGTTAAAGTCCTTCCCTCTAATGTAGAAGGTTGTGAGTTTAAATCCTGGCAGAAACTTTTCAGGAATGGAGGCTAGATTGAATTTAAATACACTGACTCGAGCACACGAGGTATTCGGCCGAACACTGTGATGTGCCGAGCATCGCGATGCTCGAGCCGAACTGGTGTGCGGCCGTGCATGCTCGCTCAACACTACCGTCTAGGTTACCAAGTAGGGGTTGGTGGAGGACCCATAATACTGCCTGCTTGTCATTGTAAAGTGCTGTGTTAACGTTCTTCCTAGTTTGACATAATGTGAAAGGAACAAGTCCTCTCAGTCCTATTACCCTCAGTGTGATATACGTGTTTTTGATGTGTGATCTGTTCTAGGACAGACGTGTTGCATACATATAGTGATCAATGAATTTACATTTATGCTGTAAGTATACCACATAGTCAGTAACAAAACTAATTACACCAGATACACAGCTTCATTTTACTCCAGTTGAGCTGACTTTGAGAGTTAATCTACATTTTATTCTGCCCAAGTTTGGTTCCACATCTGAGGAAACAGTTTACATGGGGCGCCATCCGAATTCAGTTAGATATGGTGTTTAGCTTCTATCCGTCTATAGAAGGTAGATTAATATTAGTTCTACAGATCGGATTTTGCTGCCACTCACCACTTAAGAACTGAAATGTTTCGAGTAGATTGGGTATCTTAAGGAGACATCCACACGATTATACTGTCATCAAAAAATGCCTCCTTTAACCAAGATTGATCCACATGGCAGCCGTTTATCACGGCAAAGTCATATTTACAACGTTATTCTTTCTCTTCCTACATTTCATAAATCCTTAACTGGGTTCATGCAGCTTGATTCACGCAAAATATTGGCAACATGTTGTCTCTAATGAAGAAAGGGAATAACATCAAGCATAAACCTGATTTGATTTACTCATGTCAACTAAATGTGTTGTCAAAATTCCCTAGCCACTGAGCCCGTCAACCCAAACAGCTGTGCCACCTACATATAACAGTTGTAGATTTAGCACAAGGCACAGGTGGGAGGAGCTGAACACTGAATGTCTACAGAGTATAACATACTTAGCAATTAAATACTGTGTTCCGGGAAATATGACATTCCCTATGGGATAAGTGAATGTCAGGCTTTATGAATATTTACATTTACATTTATTTTCTGTAAATGAAAAATTGTTACATCTAAAACAGAGAAAAAGAGGACAAAACAGAGTTTTACGTTAAAAGTGGACATTCAGAAAACTTTTTCAGACATTACTTAGGCTACTTTCACACTAGCATTCGGGGCTCCGCTTGTGAGCTCCGTTTGAAGGGGCTCACAAGCGTCCCCGAACGGATCCGTACTGCCCCAATGCATTCTGAGTGGACGCGGATCCGCTCAGAATGCATCAGTCTGGCAGCGTTCAGCCTCCGCTCCGCTCAGCAAGCGGACACCTGAACGCTGCTTGCAGCATTCGGGTGTCCGCCTGGCCGCGCGGAGGCAAGCGGATCCGTCCAGACTTACAATGTAAGTCAATGGGGACGGATCCGTTTGAAGTTGACACAGTATGGCTCAATTTTCAAACGGATCCGTCCCCCATTGACTTTCAATGTAAAGTCTGGACGGATCCGTCTGAAGCTACTTTCACACTTAGAATTTTTTCTACAATATAATGCAGACGGATCCGTTCTGAACGGATCCCAAGTCTGCATTATATGAGCGGATCCGTCTGGGCAGACATCAGACGGACCCGCTCTGAACGGTAGTGTGAAAGTAGCCTTAGGCTACTTTCACACTAGCGTTCGGGGCTCCGCTTGTGAGTTCCGTTTGAAGGCTCTCACAAGCGGCCCCGAACGGATCCGTACTGCCCTAATGCATTCTGAGTGGATGCGGATCCGCTCAGAATGCATCAGTCTGGCACAGTTTGTCCTCCGCTCCGCTCAGCAGGCGGACACCTGAACGCAGCTTGCAGCGTTCGGGTGTCCGCCTGGCCGTGCGGAGGCAAACGGATCCGTCCAGACTTACAATGCAAGTCAATAGGGACGGATCCGTTTGAAGTTGACACAGTATGGCTCAATTTTCAAACGGATCCGTCCCCCTTTGACTTTCAATGTAAAGTCAAAACGGATCCGTTTGCATTATCATGAAAAAAAAAAAATATATATATATATTTTTTTTTTTGTTCATGGTAATGCAAACGGATCCGTTCTGAACGAATCCAAGCGTTTGCATTATAGGTGCGGATCCGTCTGTGCAGATACCAGACGGATCCGCACCAAACGCAGGTGTGAAAGTAGCCTTAGGCAGAGACGTAGCTAGGCTTTCCTTTACCTGAGCCAAAGATTTAATTTGCTTCCCTTGCCCTGTATCTTAAATGCTTGGTCAATGCATTGGCTTTTTGGTACCTCTCTGACGATATGTTCACATCTCCTTTCAGGTAAATCTGGTAGTCTGTTCTGGCAGAGAAGCAGACTACTCGAACTACCGTATTTAGCATAGTCAGATACCACCGGGCACAACGGAATCCCCATTCACTATAATGGAATCTGGTGGGCATCCATCAGGTTGGTGGTATAAATGCTGGCTTTCTGCTGAAATCCAGCATTTATGTTGGAAACCCGCTGGATGCCATTATAGTGAAATAGGGGTTCGGTGGTGCCCAGCAGTGTCCGGCTATGCTGAATCAAGGTTGCCAATCAGAATTTTACTTTCCTCTGGACAAGTTTATAGCTCAAAATACTGATCAGAACTCGTTACCAGCATTTACTGTGATCTGCAAAATGATCCTAATTATCACCAAAATAATCTACGCAAGAACCACCAGCCTCAAAAAAAATCACAGACACATCTATTTTTTTTTCAAGGACACAGAAAAAAGTCAGCAAGTTTTGCGGACTGTCCAGAAATTTCTGGACCGTTAGGAACCGTGTCTGCTAAGATTTACAAAACAGATATGTTAACCTACCCTGAGGCACCAGAACCTAGGGCACATGATATGCCACTTAGCTATGCCCATGTGCTTATCTTTTCAATTATCTTTGTCGGGTGTTGATAAGTTCTGTTCACATTTCCATTCATTTATTTTCAGCTGGTCTTTGATGACTTGAATTATGTAGCATCTTGCACAAATTTATCCACAAGAAGAAAGTAAGAAACTTGATGGAAAAGTGGAAACATATTATAGGCCAATGGTTAGGATCCACCGGAAAATGGCTCACAATATTACATCCATATTGGACCTGGTTTAACCTGTTAGTAACCGTCAATATATCTTTTTACAGCGGTCACTAAGGGGCATAGACTAGGCTGCATCCACTTTACGTGGCCTAGTCTCAGCGCTGCACGGGCCTCCAGTATAGCGCAGAGCAGGAGCATGGCTCTCACATGAGAGCTGGGCTCCTGCTCTAATGGCCTAAATGGGCAGAAGCACCAGTCTGTGCCACTTAACCACTTAGATGCCAATAACAACCATGACATCTAAGTGGTTTAGAGGAAGGGAGCTCCTTCTGTCAGGCATCGGCACCCAATGTTTTAGCATGGCAGCCGGGGGTCTAATGATGGTCCAGGCATGCCTACAGTGTATGCTCTATCTGGCTGTGTATTATAGACAGTGTATTATAGAAGCGATCAGCAGATCACTTGAAAAAATTCACCTTGTGGGACTAATAAATTGTAAAAATAAAAGATAAAGTTTTATTAAATAAAAACAATATCCAAGTTAAAAAATGCATACTTTGAAAGGCATTTTTCCAATGGAAAAAATTGTAAAAAAATAAAAAAAACCCTCATCATATTTAGTATCATCGTGTCTGTAATGACCTCTACTACACAATTATCACGAAATTTATCCTGCATGGTGAACGCTGTTTAACCTCTTGCCGCCACATTAACGCCGATAGGCGTCAGGACGGCGGCGCTCTCAGGTCTCAGCGACGCCTATTGGCGTCATCTCGTGAGACCCGAGATTTTGCGTGATCTCACGAGATGGGCATAGCTAAGTGGCATATCATGTGCCCTAGGTTCTGGCGCGCGGCTTTGAAATTAAACTACAGCCTGACAGCGCTGATCATTCGCTGGCAGGCTGTAGATGTTTTAAAAATCGCATCAGAAAGGTATATAGACGCTGTTTTATTAACAGCGTCTGATATACCTGCTACCTGGTCCTCTGGTGGTCCCTTTTGCTTGGATCGACCACCAGAGGACACAGGCAGCTCTTTAAGTAGCACCAAGCACCATACTACACTACACACACACACCCTGTCACTTATTAACCCCTTATCACCCCATATAGACTCCCTGATCACCCCCCTGTCACCCCCCTGTCATTGATCACCCCCCTGTAAGGCTCCATTCAGACGTCCGTATGTGTTTTGCGGATCCACGGATCCGCGGATCCGCAAAACACGGACACCGGCAATGTGCTTTCCGCATTTTGCGGATCCCCACATTGCCAGAACTATATAGAAAATGCCTTTTCTTGTCCACAATTGTGGACAAGAATAGGACATGTTCTATATTTTTGCGGAACGGAAGTGCGGACCCGGAAGTGCAGATCCGCAATTCTGGATCCGAGCGGGACAAAGTCTATCCCCATAGAAATGAATGGGTCCGCAATTCCGTTCCGCAAAATGCGGAACAGAATTGCGGACGTTTGAATGGAGCCTAAGGGTCCCTTATCACCACCAGTTAGTTAGCTACTTGTTAGGTAGTTAGCGCCCACCGCACCGCAGTCACTGATTAGTCGCTGATTAGCGTCATCGCTGTCGCTAATCAGCACTAGTACTATATAGTATCTGTAAGTGATCAAGACTGATCGCAATCATATCTATATCAGTACATTAGGGTCACCTTAGGCTCTACAAAAAACGCAGGGTTCGCCCGATCAGGCCTGATCTTGTGCGCACACTTGCGTTCAGTCCGCCCCACCGCAGTGACAGAATTATTTTTTTTTCCTGATCACTGCAAAAACACTGTAAAATCGCTGCTGCGCTATAAAGATCACTTTTGAGGGGCATGGCGAGTTCATAGAAGATTTTATTTTGCCACAAGTTAGCGGAAATTACAAAGTCTCATATTCCACTAACTTGTGACAAAAAATTAAATCTTACATGAACTCACCATACCCCTCACGGAATCCAAATGCGGAAAAAATGCCCTGTGAAATCCTAAAGGTGCTCTTTGGAATGTGGGCTCCTTTGTGCACCTAGGCTGCAAAAAAGTGTCACACTTGTGGTATCGCCGTACTCAGAAGAAGTAGGGCAATGTGTTTTGGGGTGTATTTTTACATATACCCATACTGTGTGTGAGAAATATTTCTGTAAATGACAACTTTAAAAAAAAATTATACAAAGTTGTCAATTTACAGAGATATTTCTCTCACCCAGCATGGGTATATGTAAAAATATACCCCAAAACACATTGCCCTACTTCTTACGGCGATACCACATGTGTGACACTTTTTTGCAGCCTAGGTGCGTAAAGGGGCCGAAGGTCCAACGAGTACCTTTAGGCTTTACAGGGTTGCTCACAATTTAGCCCCGCCCAAAATGCCAGAACAGTAAACACACCCCACAAATGACCCCATTTCGGAAAGTAGACACCCCAAGGTATTCACTGAGGGGCATAGTGAGTCCGTGGGAGATTTTTATTTTTTTTGCCAGAAGTTAGCAGAAATGGAAACTTTATTATTTATTTTTTTTTCTCAGAAAGTGTAATTTTCCACTAACTTGTGAAATTTTTTTGAATCATACATGAACTCACCATGCCCCTCCGCGAATACTTTGGTGTGTCTTCTTTCTAAAATGGGTTCATTTGTGGGGTATTTATACTATCTTGGCATTCTAGCACCTCAAGAAACATGACAGGTGCTCAGAAAGTCAGAGCTGCTTCAAAATGCGGAAATTCACATTTTTGTACCATAGTTTGTAAACGCTATAACTTTTGCGCAAACCAATAAATATACACTTATTGGATTTTTTTTTTATCAAAGACATGTAGCACAATAAATTCTGACACAAACTTGTATAGAAATGTAATTATATTTGAACAATTTTACCAGAAAAAGTTAAAAATACACTTTTTTAGAGAAAATTGCGGTCTATTTTGATTAATATCATAAAAACGAAAAATGTCAGCAGCAATCAAATACCACCAAAAGAAAGCTGTATTTGTGAGAAGAAAAGGAGGTAAAATTCATTTGGGTGCCAAGTTGTATGACCGAGCAATAAACCGTTAAAGTTGTGAAGTGCCGATTTGTAAAAAAGGGCCTGGTCACTAGGGGGGTATAAACCTGTGGTCCTTAAGTGGTTAAAAAAAAGAAGACATTTTACCACAAACATTACATTATTTAACCCTGTTAGTGAACGCATTACTGCATCAGACCATGTAGTTAAAAGACAATTTAGTACAAAAATAACATTCCTTTACTTGTCTTAGATAAATGACATCCTCAGATATATGACTAAAATTCTTGATAGCTTCTATATGAAGAGGTGAGTCAATTGAAGGTGCTTGTAAAGTGTTTGTCACAATAGTATCCACGCAATTGGATGATACAAATTGGGCGTTGGGAAATCTATTAGAATTTGCACCACATGTATTGGCATGTATTGAAGACCCAATGTCTGTATATACACAGAAACTAATGGGTGAAAAACATTTGCCAAACAATAATACTCTGTATAGTGCAGTACTTTACCGCTCCTGCGTTCGCTGCCGGAGGTCCACTTGCACGGCGTAGAGTGTTGATCTCCGCTGTGACCTGCAAGGACCTGTGTGGCGTCCCACGTGGTTCTCAGCTAGGTCACATGATTAGGAATTCAGGCGGAGCTTCATTCCATATAAGGATGCAAACGGTCTCTTTCAAATATTTAAAGGCAATTATTATTCAATTTCCCGGGTGTATGTCCATGCAATCCAAAGCGCTCTTTCTTGTTGATCCCTCACTGTTATTGCCAAATACGTTTCGGGGTAAAGGGACCCCTTCCTCAGTGGCTTAAACAGAAGTGGTCAGATCTCTTCCTTTTATATAGTGTCCATAGCTGTTGCAGTGTATGCTGGGACAGTAAGGGATTCTTGGGGAGGTTGTTTCTCACACATCTCAGCCCTCTAGTGAGCACATCCATTGACCCCCCTCTAGTTTGCTTATCGACCTGGCACTGCAGAGTTCTTTCTCACCTGGAGAATCCAGGGAACACTGTGAGAATACGAGGAGACAAGCTGGATCTAGTGGGAGTGGACCACCAAATCTCCAATTGGATCCTAGACTACGTGACAAACTGACCTCAGTATGTGAGAGCCTGGAACTGTATGTCAGACTCAGTGATCTCCAGTACAGGGGCATCTCAGGATAAAGTTCTTGCTTCTTTCCTCTTCACACTGTATACTGAAGACTTCAGGCACAACTCATCTAGCTGCTACTTACAGATGTTCTCTGATGACTCAGCAATACTAGGCCTCAGCACAGAAGGAATACAGGGAACATAGAATACAGAGAACTGACCCAGGAATTTGTGGATTGGTGCCAGTAGAACCACCTTAGGATTAATGCCGGCAAGACTAAGGAGATGGTTGTGGACTTCCGCAAGCACAGACATCCTCCTACACCAGTGGACATCCATGGGATGGACATTGAGATAGTCAATACTTATAAGTACCTGGGTGTACTCCTCAATAATAAGCTGGACAGGGCAGATAACATGGATGCACTATACAGAAAGGGCCACATCAGGCTTTTCCTGCTTAGGAGGCTGAGAGCTTTTGGAGTGCAGAGGGCACTTCTTATGGCCTTCTTCAACTCTGTGCTGGAATCAGCCATCTTCTTTGGAGTGGCCTGCTGACGTAGCAGCATCTGAACCAGGGAGAGGGAGAGACTTGACAAACTGATTAGAAGGGCCAGCACTGTCCTGGGAAGACCCCTAGAACCAGTGTAGATGGTAAGTGAGAGAAAGATACTATCCAAGTTGATCTCCATGCTGGAGAATAACTCCCATCCCATGCATGAGATGGTGATAGCACTAGGCAGTACTTTCAGTGACCGACTTCTTTACCCTAAGTGTGACAAGCAGCGCTGTCGGAAGTCATTCCTCCCTGCTGCTGTTAGGCTGTACAACCAACACTGATCCAAGTGGAGATAGACTGCACTCATTGCCTATGGGTTCCTGTGGATATAATTTCATCCAGAGACTGGAATTCTATAAGCTGTGATATCGATAGCCCTTATTTTTTAAATTTTTTATCTTTACCTTGTACTGTAATGCCTTTATTTTGGAGTTTTTGTATTCTCTGTGCTGCTGTAACACTGGGAATTTCCCCATGGTGGGACTATTAAAGGATTATCTTATCTTATTGCAACTAGGCTATGTGACTGAGGTACATACAATTACATGACATGGCCTAGGAAGAGGCTGCGGCCTGTTATAACAGCTAATCGTCGGGGGTCCCGATCTGATATTATAGGATAGGTCATCAATATTAATTCCATGATAACCCCTTTAAATTACAGAAATATCACTTTCAATTTTGCTAGCACTGATTAATTATCATTGTACCAAACCCGTGACTTTTCATTTATAGGCCTCATGATAAAAAACCTGGAAAAAGGAAGAGTGCAAAATGAAAGACCCAGACCTAATAATCGGAGAGTGAGAATATGGACAGTAGCAGTGGTAGCAGCACTAGCCACAGTGGTGGCGATAGAGGCAGTTGTAGCAACAGTGGCACTCAAGGCAAATATAGAGCTGGGAATCGGAAGGAGGGCCAAGGAGCCCACAATGACATATCATACTTTAGTAAAACAGAGATTCCCAAATCCACCATATTAAGGGGCTCCTATGTCAAGATCCAGCTCTTTTACAAGCTTTTCCACAAAATACTGATTAAGGGGATTGATATACCTGCTTCCACCAAATATTGATTGAGGCCTGCGATACACCTGCTTCCACAAAATACTGATTGAGGGGTGCGATATATCTGCTTCCACCAACTATTAATTGAGGGGTTCTATATACCTGCTTCCACAAAATACAGATTGAGGGGTGCAATATACCTGCTTCCACAAAATACTGATTGAGGGGTGCAATATACCTGCTTCCACAAAATACTGATTAAGGGGTGCGATATACCTGCTTCCGCAAAATACTGATATGGGGTTTTTATATACCTGCTTCCACAAAATACTGATTGATGAGTGTGATATACCTGCTTCCACCAAATATTGATTAAGGGGTTCTATATACCTGCTTCCAAAAAATACTGATTGAGGGGTTTGATATACCTGCTTCCACCAAATATTGATTGATGCCTGCAATACACTTGCTTCCACAAAATACAGATTAAGGGGTTTGATATGCCTGCTTCTACAAAATACAGATTGAGGGGTGTGATATACCTGCTTCCACAAAATTCTGATTAAGGGAATTTTATATACCCGCTTGCACAAAATACTGATTGATGGGTGCGATATACCTGCTTCCACCAAATAATGATTAAGGGGTTCTATATCCCTGCTTCCAGAAAATTCTAAATGAGGGGTGCAATATACCTGCTTCCACAAAATTCAGATTGAGGGGAGCGAAATACCTGCTTCCACCATATATTGATTGAGGCCTGCGATACACCTGCTTCCACAAATACCGCTTTTCTCTAGAGACTTTGGCACAGGGTCATTTTTAAAATGACAGGCAGAGGAAAAGGCACGACATTCCGCAGGGGTGGTAGGGGTCAGGCAGGTGCACCAGGCCGGAGCCTAAGTGTGAAGTTGGAGAAGGTGCGTGCGATTACGTCAAAGGACGCACCAGAGTTGGTTAAATGGCTCACTCAGCCTTCCGCTTCTGCACCCTCCTCATCCTCTGTATCAGCACCATCCTCACTCTCTGCTGTGTGCAGCCCCAAAGACACCACCACCACCACCATAGCCCCTCCACTCAAGTCAGAGCCATAATTTTACCATCCATTCCCAGACCTTACCGATGCGCAGCCATTCATGGCATCGGATGAGGAAGAGGAGGTAGCAACGGCTGACACCCAGCAGTCTGACGACAGTACCCAGATCAGCCCAAGGAGGGAGGTCCCGCTGTTGCTGCCTACTCCGATATCTCTAATGTCAGTGGTGGTAAAGGTGACGATGATGATGTGTCGATGGACGTCACGTGGGTGCCCACAAGAGAGGAAGAGGAGGGGAGTTCAGAGGGAGAGATGGAACAGCAGATAGGGAGGAGAAGGAGGAGAAGCAGACAGAACTCGCAGTGCACAGGAGGCAAAAAGCAGACTGCAAATGTATCTAGAGCGAGCCATCCACCATGCACGGTTGCATCTTGCGCTCCCAGGATGCCGTCACATGGCTCTGCAGTGTGGGCTTTTTTAAACGTGTCAGCTGCTGACAATAGTGTTGCCCTCTGCAGCCTGTACTGTCAACGCATAAGTCGCGGTAAGCCCAACACTCACCTAGGGACGTCCGCCTTAAGAAGGCACCTGGCCTCCAATCACCGAGCCCAGTGGGAGCAATGATGTCAGAACCCACAAAGCCACACTCCCAGCGCTCCACGTCCTGCCTCTTCTCCTTCTCCTCTCTCCTCCCATTTGTCCTCCACCTTCCACTGTGCTGTTGTTGCGTTCATCTGGCAGAAGGCAGGCTTCCGCGGCCCAAATGTTCGAGCGGAAAAAGTCGATGACGCCGGATAACCGTCTTGTTCAATGGCTGACTGCTGGCTTGTAGACTACTGCCATATAAACTGGTGGACTCGGAGGCCTTTAGAAAATTTGTAGGCATTGGCACACCAAAATGAAAGGTCCCTGGAAGGAAAAATTTCTCCCAGAAGGGTATCCCAGAGCTATTTGGCGATGTTCAGCGGCAAGTGAATATATCTCTGTCACACAGTGTCGGTGCCAAGATACATCTGACCACAGAAATGCGGTCTAAAAAACACGGGCAGGGAAGGTACATAACTTTTACTGTCCACTGGGTGAGCCTTCTGATGGCTGTCAAGCATGTAACCCGTGGCACCCGTGTAGATTTAGTGTTACCGCCAAGAAATGCATGCAGGCCTGCCTCTTCTTCTCCTCCTCCTTAGCTGACTCCTCCTTTTCCACTGCTACCGCCTCTTCTGCTGCTCCCCCCCAAGCTCCCCAGAACATTTTCGACGTGCCAGGTGAGACGTTGCCATGCTGTGCTATGGCTGTTGTGCCTGGAAGCCAATAGCCACACCGGTCCTGCACTGCTTTGAGCTCTGCGGTCACAGGCCGATCAGTGGCTAACCCCGCTCAATTTGACAGTTGGTAAAGTGGTGTGCGACAACGGTGCTAATCTGCTGAGTGCGCTGAAACAGGGCAAAATGTCACATGCGCCTTGCATGGCACACGTCCTAAACTTAGTCGTGCAGCAATTCTTTTGCCAAATACCCCGGGGTCCATGACGTCTTGCGGCAGGCCATGGCTTGCCTTGCTGACGTTCAGCGGCGACAGCACTTGCCCGTCAAACGTCTGATTTGTGACAGCCCGACACGCTGGAACTCCACCTTGTATATGCTTGATATGCTGCTCCAGCAGCAACGTGCCATTAATGACTACCTGTACGAACTCTGCAGCAGGAAAGGTTCTGGGGAGCTTGGATTCTTTTTACCGCGCCAGTGGCTTGCGCGACGCATGCAGCCTCCTGCGGCCATTCGATGAGATCACCAAACTGATCAGTCGCAGCCAGGGCGCCATCAGTGACCTTGTTCCTTACGCCTTCTTTCTGGAACTTGCATTGCGTTGTGTCATTAATCAAGCCGCCGAGGAGCAGGAACAGGGAGATGAGGACGTCGCAATGCTGAATGAATTACCAGGGGGGCTACTCCATCTGAGACAAGTCAGCAGAAGTCTGAAGAGGAGTCAGAGGAGGATGGTGCCTGGGGGGAGGAGGAGCAAGAAGAGCAGGCTTTGAGGGGGCTTTAAAACTTTTCAGGGATCCCTGGTGTTGTCCGTGGCTGGGGGGAGGAGACAAATGACAACATTCTCCTGGGCGATGAGCAGGAGCCAGGGTGCTCCACTGCTTCCAATTTAGTGCAAATGGGGGGGCCTTCATGCTCCAGTGTTTGAAGAGGGACCCCCGTATAAAAATCATAAAGGGCAAGGACCAGTACTAGGTGACAAGTTGGCAACGTACTTAGATCCCTGGTACAAACACAAAATGGCAGACATGTTACGAGCATCACAGAGGGCTGGCAGAATGCAGCATTTCCAGGCCTTGCTGCGAGAGCTGCATTCTGCTGTTGTGGGTGCTGGCAGAGGAATTTCCACCCACAGTGAACAGGTGCGGGTACCAATCCTACTGCGCCTGCAAGAAGAGGGCAATTTGAAGATGTGTTGGTCACTTCAGATATGAGATCATTCTTGCAGCCAACCCATTGACAGCCGCCCTCTGGATCCAGCCTCAGGGTACACCTAGACCGATAGCTATCCGACTACATCGGGTTAACGGACGATGTGGATGCTCTGAGAAGCAAGGAACCCCTGTGCTACTGGGTGTGCATGCCTGGACCTGTGGCCAGAGCTGGCTCAATTTGCCATGGAACTCTTGGGTTGCCCCTCGCCGAGTGTCCTGTCCGAAAGGACGTTCAGCGCAGCAGGGGAGATCGTGACCGAAAAGCGAACTCGCCTAGCTCACGACAGTGTGGACTACCTCACATTTCTAAAAATTAATGAGGCCTGGATCTCTGAGGAATTCAACCCCTGAGACGACCACGTGTAATTGAATTTCCTCATGCCAGCCCACACATATCCGCCACTACCCAGAATAAAGAATGGTCCTTGTCTTATGTATATACAGCGGCATAAAAGGCCTTTTCTGTCAGGTGAATGCCTAATATTTGGCCTACAGTAAAATTGTATCCAGTGACCGCCTAATGTAACTCCAGCCACATAATCACAAGTTCTTTTCCGTCAGGTGAATGCATCATTTTTAGGGCCTGTACTCCCGTGGCCTAAAATAAAAAATTTCTAGGCTCTAGCAGGGCACATTTTTGAGAGTTTCCCTTTAAGACACATAAAAGTGGCCCCTGATTAAAATACATATTTTCTTGTGGGAATTTTTGTCAATGACCCCCCCTCTGGTATGTCACTGTCCATGTTGTGGGACTATTTGTGCACTTCTAGTAAGTATTTGGTGGCTGCAAATATGACTTGAAGGTTTTCCAGGTTCGCCTGCCATTGAAGTCAATGAGACCCACCGCGAATGCGCAGTTCGCAAACATTTAATCGCGAACGCGAACCGTCCTGGCCGATGTTCGTCCATCACTAACAGGCGCTCTACACCTTAAACCTTTTAGGCCTCTTTCACACTTGCGTTGTCCGGATCCGGCATGTACTCCACTTGCCGGAATTACACTCCGGATCCGGAAAAACGCAAGTGTACTGAAAGCATTTTGAAGACGGATCCGTCTTCAAAATGCTTTCAGTGTTACTATGGCACCCAGGACGCTATTAAAGTCCTGGTTGCCATAGTAGGAGCGGGGAGCGGGGGAGCGGTATACTTACAGTCCGTGCGGCTCCCGGGGCGCTCCAGAATGACGTTAGAGCGCCCCATGCGCATGGATGACGTGTCCAATGCGATCACATGATCCATGCGCTTGGGGCGCCCTGACGTCACTCTGGAGCGCCTGGGGAGCCGCACGGACGGTAAGTATGCTGCTCTCCCGCTCCCCGCTACACTTTACCATGGCTGCCAGGACTTTAGCGTCCCGGCAGCCATGGTAACCATTCAGAAAAAGCTAAATGTCGGCTCCGGCAATGCGCCGAAACGACGTTTAGCTTAAGGCCGGATCCGGATCAATGCCTTTCAATGGGCATTAATTCCGGATCCGGCATTGCGGCAAGTGATCCGGATTTTTGGCCGGAGCAAAAAGCGCAGCATGCTGCAGTATTTTCTCCGGCCAAAAAACGTACCGTTCCGGAACTGAAGACATCCTGATGCATCCTGAACGGATTTCACTCCATTCAGAATGCATTAGGATAATCCTGATCAGGATTCTTCCGGCATAGAGCCCCGACGACGGAACTCTATGCCGGAAGACAAGAACGCAGGTGTGAAAGAGCCCTAAGAGAAATTATGACCCAAAGTATATATTTTTTATATTGTACATCCACATTACTGATATATTAAAAATAAATGATAAAAAATGGACCATAGATAAAAATAGGATAAAAACAGAATAGAAGATATTGCATATAATACAGTGGCGACATTATACCAAAAACTGTATGTGTAGTAAATCTGCTGGTGTATTGGCTAGGATTGATAGTTACCATCCATACAGCTGTAGAAAATCGCCACAGTAAAGTACCTTAATTATATGTGGTTGAATTGTAGACAAAACCTTTGAAAATAACACATCTTAGAATAACACTATTTTTAACCCACGAGACTGCTGTTTTACTTATAGAGATAATGTCTCCTTTGAAATAGTTCACTCTTAATGATACTTGTGAGACTATTAGCTAATTCATCAGATTAGATACATCTAGGTGTTCATATTGTATCCATTATACTTTGCAACAATTAGCCTTGTTAACAACTGTCAGTTACTGACATCTGCCAACCGTGGCGTCCCACGTGGCGATCCGTAAACTGACCCTTATTTCTTCTTTCCCATAGCTGAATCACCTGCTCCCAACGCAAGCTGAAAACATCTATATGCAGTTGAAACCAGAAGTTTACATAAACTAAATAAAAAGACACATATGCATGTTTTTCTCAATATCTGACATGAAATCAACATAAACCTTTCCTGTATTTGGTCAATTAGGATTGCCATAATTATTATTATTTGCCAAATGCCAGAATAATGAGAGAGAGAATGTTTTAAGGCATTTGTATTACTTTCTGCAATGTCAAAAGTTTACATACTGTACACTAAGATTACTATGCCTTTAAACAATTCTGGACTGCCCATATGATGATGTCATGTGTTTGGAAGCTTCTGGTTTATTGGCAACATCTGAGTCAATTAGAGACACACCTGTGGGTGTATTTAAATGCACACCTGAAACACACTGCTTCTTTGTGTAGCATCATGGGAAAGTCTAAAGAAATCAGCCAAGATATCAGGAAGAGAATTGTGGACTTGCACAAGTCTGGCTCAACCTTGGGTGCAATTTCAAGATACCTGAAGGTGCCTCGTTCATCTGTACAAACAAGATGAGAATGTCCAGCCATCATACTGCTCAGGAAGGAGATGGGTTCTGTGTCCCAGAAATGAATGTGATTTGGTCTGACATATGCATATCAACCCAAGAACATAAGCAAAAGACCTTGTGAAGATGATGGCAGAAGCTGGTAAGATTGTGTCAGTATCCACAGTGAAATGAGTACTGTATCAACATGGGCTGAAAGGCCACTCTGCCATTACGCCAAAAGAAACATAAAAAATTAATGTTTGCAAATGCTCACAGAAACAAAGACCTACATTTTTGGAGACATGTCCTGTGGTCTGACGAATCTAAAATGTAACTTTTTTGGCCATAATGACCATCGTTACGTTTGGAGGAAAAAGGGAGAAGGTTGGAAGCCTAAGAACACCATCCCAACTGTGAAACACGGGGGTGGCGCATAATGTTGTGGGGTTGTTTTGCTGCAGGAGGGACTGGTGCACTTCACAAAATAGATGGCATCATGAGGAAAGAAGATTATGTGAAAATACTGAAGCAACATCTCAAGACATCAGCCAGATAGTTAAAGCTTGGGCAGAAATGAGTCTTCCAAATGGACAGTGGCCAGAAGCATACTGCCAAACTGGTTAAAAAGTGGCTTAAGTATAAGGAGTGGCCATCACAAAGCTCTGATCTCAATTCTATTGAAAATTTATGGGCAAAGCTGAAAAGGCAGGTGCGAGCTAGGCGACCAACAAACATGGCTCAGTTACACCAGGAATGGGCCCGACCAACTATTGTGAGAAGCTTGTGGAAGGATATCCAAAACGTTTCACCCAAGTCATACAGTTTAAGGGCAATGGTACCAAATATTAATGAAATGTATGTAAACTTTTGACTTTGCAGAAAGTAATAAAAATGCCTTAAAACATTCTCTCTCTCATTAATCTGACATTTGGCAAATAATAATAATTATCGTAATCCAAATTGACCAAAAACAGGAAAGGTTTATTCTGATTTCATGTCAGATAGAGAAAAACATGCATATGTGTCTTTTTATATAGTGTATGTAAACTTCTGGTTTCAACTGTACATGATAACTGCACCGGTCATTTTCCAGATAGCGCACATATACCGTAGTCGTATAGCAGTCATCATAGATCCATCAAAGGAAACTGGGCAGGACAAAGTAGTGACAGGAGAAGACTGTCAATCATCAGAAGGTGGACAGAGAGAAAGAGAGCTCATGAATAACCATGACTTTTCGTAGGTAGCCCGTGACTCTTTTCCATGCAGGCTGTGATCATATAGCAGGCTCACGGTAACCACCTAGCTTATGAGTGACAGACCGCTGGAATCAGCATACTGTTAAACACTTGTACGATACACCAATATGAATTTGACCTTATACAAGGATTAATTTTGTATTGCAATACTAATCTAATCAGATACATGGAAAGATTAAAAAAGTGGAAAACAAAATGTCCCAGTCAGACAATTGCTGCAGGGGATAACATAATATACTGTAAGGGAATATTTAAAACGCTGCAGTCCAAAAAAAAAAAAAAAAAGAAGTACTCATCCCTTGGCAGACATGATGCATTTCAAACATGTATATCCATGTATATGGAAACATAAAAGAAATTTGACTTTGGTATCTCCATATGTAGAGATAAATGCAGACGGTGGTTATTTAGGTACAAATGTCTGATTATATAGACAGTGTAATTGCACAAATAATGGAGGTTACACTGTTTCAAGGTCAAATAAACAATGAATGTATCTATATTCATGGAAGCCAAGATATGCTATAAATCCATCAGCAATTATCATTATACATGAGCAGTGCAAGACTAATGAGAGCACTGTATATTGTAAATGATACCTGGCCAAAATGAGATGGCACTCAGGAGAACCACATACCCAGAAAGTACTGGGTTATATTTGGAAATCAGAAAAACAATGTGCTTGATATCGTCATAGCCCGAGCAGTTATTAATACAATATTTTAAACTGCAAACACAGAAGCTGTAAAGGAAATTATTGCCTTTTCGTCAAATGTACAAGGAATAGTGCCCAGGTAGTTAATGTCTAGATCTGGGCTAAATTAATGGCTGAAACAATTTAAGCAAATTACTGTAGAAGCCGTGGAACAAGCAGGATCAACTGTCCACATAATAATTACATTAAATGTAATCTGGAATGCTGAGACTTTGCTATAAACATAATAGGCTCTTTTTCAATTGAACAGGCGGCTAGTAAAACGGTTAAGGAAAATAATGTATCAATATGACAGAAATATACATTTCAACATATTTACTATCTTAAGCAATTTACCATGCATTACTTTTTTTAATTAGGTAAGGATGAAAAGTAAGGACACTTTAAAAAACAACCTCTTGTTGGTTTAAGGGAGTCTGTCAGCAGTTTTGACTACACAGAGGTAGATAGGTTTGAGGTAAGGCTGTTTAAATATACCTTGGTTAGTATTCATGCTTACTGTATGACCAAGGAGGAGATATTTTAATCCCATCAGAGCCCTGATCACAAGTGCCACAGGGGCGGTCAATTAAAGTGCTTGGGTCTCTGCACTAAAGGCTTCCTAATCCTTCCCCTCTACTCCTAGTAATGGCTATACCATCCAACCCAGAGACTGCAAGAGCTGTCACTCAGAGATGTTGGGAAGCCTTTTGGGGAAGAAAGCCTGGAACTCTGCACATGAGATCACCCCCCATGGCTCTTGTCAGCATAGTTCTTCCTCCTGGACTGTGGAAGAAGAATGAACACCCACTGAGATATGTTTAAACAGCTTTATTAGGGTGTTTCATTTTATAATGGAAAAAAATAAAATGTTACATTTTTGAAGAATTTGCTTACGCCTCTAGTCTCAGTGACATAAAAGATATACAGTTGCACAAAAAAGTATGTGAACCCTTTGGAATGATATGAATTTCTGCACAAATTGGTCATAAAATGTGATCTGAACTTCATCTAAGTCACAACAATAGACAATCACAGTCTGCTTAAATTAATAACACACAAATAATTAAATGTTACCATGTTTTTTATTGAACACACCATGTAAACATTCACAGTGCAGGTGAAAAAGTATGTGAACCCTTGTATTTAATAACTGGTTGAACCTCCTTTGGCAGCAATAACTTTAACCAAACGTTTCCCGTAGTTGCAGATCAGACGTGCACAACGGTCAGGAGTAATTCTTGACCATTCCTCTTTACAGAACTGTTTCAGTTCACCAATATTCTTGGGATGTCTAGTTTGAATCGCTTTCTTGAGGTCATGCCACAGCATCTCAATCGGGTTGAGGTCAGGACTCCAGAAGGCGTATTTTCTTCTGTTTAAGCCATTCTGTTGTTGATTTACTTCTATGCTTTGGGTCGTTGTCCTGTTGCAACACCCATCTTCTGTTGAGCTTCAGCTGTTGGACAGATGGCCTTAAGTTCTCCTGCAAAATGTCTTGATAAACTTGGGAATTCATTTTTCCTTCGATGACAGCCCCAAACCATGATGCCCCCACCAACATACTTCACAGTTGGAATGAGGTTTTAATGTTGGTGTGCTGTGCCTCTTTTTCTCCACACATAGTGTTGTGTGTTTCTTCCAAACAACTCAACTTTGGTTTCATCTGTCCACAGAATATTTTGCCAGTACTGCTGTGGAACATCCAGGTGCTCTTGTGCAAACTGTAAACATGCAGCAATTTTTTTTTGGACAGCAGTGGCTTCCTCTGTGGTATCCTCCCATGAAATTCATTCTTGTTTAGTGTTTTACGTATCGTTGATTCTCTAACAGGGATGTTAGCATATGCCAGAGACTTTTTTAAGTCTTTAGCTGACACTCTAGGATTCTTCTTCACCTAATTGAGCAGTCTGCGCTGTGCTCTTGCAGTCATCTTTACAGGACGGCCACGCCTAGGGAGAGTAGCAGCAGTGCTGAACTTTCTCCATTTATAGATAATTTGTCTTACCGTAGACTGAAGGACAGCAAGGCTTTTGGAGATACTTTTATAACCCTTTCCAGCTTCATGCAAGTCAACAATTCTTAATTGTAGGTCTTTTGAGAGCTCTTTTGTGTGAGGCATCATTCACATCAGGCAATGCTTCTTGTGAAAAGCAAACCCAGAACTGGTGTGTGTTTTTTATAGGGTAGGGCAGCTGTAACCAACACCTCCAATCTCATCTCATTGATTGGACTCCAGTTGGCTGACACCTCACTCCAATTAGATCTTAGAGATGTCATTAGTCTAGGGGTTCACATACTTTTTCCACCTGCACTGTGAATGTTTACATGGTGTGTTCAATAAAAACATGGTAATGATGAAGATCAGATCACATTTTATGACCAATTTGCGCAGAAATCCATATCATTCCAAAGGGTTCACATACTTTTCATTGCAACTGTATGTGCCAAATTTCAAGAAGGTTGGATTAATATTTAGAGTTGCACACATTGATCAGTTTTGTAAAAGAACGCAAAAAATAAGATTTTTCATGTTATTATTTATATTGGGAAAACTAGAAATCACAAACTTAAAATAATATTAATACTAGATACAAAGATTAATAGGTAGTATGATAGGCAAAACAATGTGTTTATATTAATCAATAGAGATGGCCTTGCAGTTCGCGCCGGCTTCATTTGCGGGGAACATTGCTGGTTCGCGATTCGCCGAACAAGCGAACATATGGCGATGTCCGCCGACGCCATATTCTTTTGCATTGTACAGAACTTTGACCCATGACACATCCATCAGGTGAGACAGGACAGCCAACTGGTATAGGTGTGCTATCGATAGGTGACACACAGAGGGGTGTGATATGCTTATAATATACTTTCTAACATAGAAAGTAAATTATAGTGCATTTGTATTGTGCAGCAATTGTGTGCGGTTCTGCTGCAATACTGCAGCTATACAGAGGGACAAACACTATTGGAATAACTAATTGCAACTGATGTGATATACCAGTTGCCCCCCAAAAAAACTGATTGAGGCAGGGGTGTGATATACTTATAATATACTTTCTATACAGTACATTTGTATTGTGCAGCAGTTGTGTGCGGTTCTGCCGAGATACCGCAGCTATACAGAGGGACAAACGCTATTGGAACAACTAATTGTAACTGGAGTGATATATCGGTTTCCCCCCAAAAAACTGATTAAGGGGTTTGATATACCTGCTTCTGGCAAATAATCATTAAGTGATTCTATACACCTGCTTTCACAAAAACTGCTCTTCTATAGGGACTTTGTCAAAGGGTCATTTTGAAAATGGCAGGCAGAGGAGGCAGGCCATTCCACAGGGGTGGCAGGGGTCGGCAGGTGCACCAGGCCAAAGCCTAAGTTGGAAGTTGGAGAAGGTGCGTGCGATTACATCAGAGACTTTTTAAAGTCTTTAACTGACACTCTAGGATTCTTCTTCATCTCATTGAGCAGTCTGTGCGCTGTGCTCTTGCAGTCATCTTTACCTAGGGAGAGTAGCAGCAGTGCTGAACTTTCTCCATTTATTGAGAATTTGTCTTACCGTGGACTGATGAACAGCAAGTATGTCATCGTCCTCCAGTAGTGGGCCCTGGTTGGCCAAATTTGGACCTGGCCTCTGCTGTTGCAAAAATCCTCTTTCTGAGCCACTTCTAAAAGACTGGCCTGAAAGTGTTAGAAATGACCCCTTTTCCTCCTCTTCCATCATCGCCCTAAGTGTTTTCTCAAGGAGAAAGTGGTATTGTAACGCTGATAACGGCGTCATCGCCACTGGCCATGTTGGTGGAGTACTCAAAACAGCGCAACAGGGCACACAGGTCTCGCATGGAGGCCCAGTCATTGGTGGTGAAGTGGTGCTGTTCCGCAGTGCGACTCACCCGTGCGTGCTGCAGCTGAAACTCCACTATGGCCTGCTGCTGCTCACACAGTCTCTCCAGCATGTGCAAGGTGGAGTTCCACCTGGTGGGCACATCGCAGATGAGGTGGTGGGCGGGAAGGCCGAAGTTACGCTGCAGCGCTGACAGGTGAGCAGCAGCAGGGTGAGAACGCCGAAAGTGCGCACAGACGGCGCGCACTTTATGCAGCAGCTCAGACATGTCGGGGTAGTTGTGAATGAATTTCTGCACCACCAAATTCAGCACATGCGCCAGGCAAGGGATGTGCGTCAAACCGGCTAGTCCCAGAGCTGCAACGAGATTTCGCCCATTATCGCACACCACCAGGCCGGGCTTGAGGCCCACTGGCAGCATCCACTCATCGGTCTGTTGTTCTATACCCCGCCACAACTCCTGCGCAGTGTGGGGCCTGTCCCCCAAACACATCAGTTTCAGAACGTCCTGCTGACGTTTACCCCTGGCTGTGCTGAAGTTGGTGGTGAAGGTCTGTCGCTGACCGGATGAGGAGGTGGAAGAAGAGGAGGAGGAAGCCGAGTAGGAAGAGGAGGCAACAGGAGGCAAAGAATGATGCCCTGCGATCCTTGGCGGCGGAAGGACGTGCGCCAAACAGCTCTCCGCCTGGGGCCCAACCGCCACTACATTTACCCAGTGTGCAGTTAGGGAGATATAGCGTCCCTGGCCGGGCTTACTGGTCCACGTATCTGTGGTTAGGTGTGCCTTGCCACAGATGGCGTCCTGGAGAAGTAGTGGCGGCTGGGAACGACTTACTGTGGGACAGCAAGCGACATGAGCTGTTTGAAGCTGTCCGTCTCCACCAGCCTGAATGACAGCATTTCAAAGGCCAGCAGTTTAGAAATGCTGGCATTCAGGGCCAGGGATCGAGGGTGGCTAGGTGGGAATTTACGCTTTCTCTCAAAGGTTTGTGAGATGGAGAGCTGAACGCTTCCGTGTGACATGGTGGAGATGCTTGGTGACGGAGGTGGTGTTGTTGGTGGCACATCCTCTGTTTGCTGGGCGGCAGGTGCCAACGTTCCTCCAGAGGCGGAGGAAGAGGCCGAGGCAGCAGCAGAAGAGGGAGCAGGAGGGGCCTGAGCCCTTTCTTGGTTTTGAAGGTGCTTACTCCACTGCAGCCCGTGTCTCGCATGTAGATGCCTGGTCATGCAGGTTGTGCTAAGGTTCAGAATGTTAATGCATCGCTTCAGGCTCTGATAGCACAGTGTGCAAACCACTCGGGTCTTGTCGTCAGCACATTGTGTGAAGAAGTGCCATGCCAGGGAAATCCTTGAAGCTGCCTTTGGTGTGCTCGGTTCCTGGTGACGGTGGCCAGTAGCAGGCAAACTGTTTTGGCGACGGCTGCTCTGCTTTTGCACCCTGCTCCCGCTTTTGCTACGCTGTTGGCTCGGTCCCACCATTGCCTCTTCCTCCGAACTCTGAAAGTCAGTGGCACGACCTTCATTCCATGTGGGGTCTAGTACCTCATCGTCCCCTGCATCGTCTTCCACCCAGTCTTCCTCCCTGACCTCCTTTTCGGTCTGCACACTGCAGATAAGACGCAGCAGTTGGCACCTGTGTTTGTCATCATCAGAGACGTGCTGAGGTGGTATTCCCATGTCCTCATCAGGAAACATAAGTGGTTGTGCGTCAGTGCATTCTATGTCTTCCACCCCTGGGGAAGGGCTAGGTGGATGCCCTTGGGAAACCCTGCCAGCAGAGTCTTCAAACAGCATAAGAGACTGCTGCATGACTTGAGGCTCAGACAGGTTCCCCGATATGCACGGGGGTGATGTGACAGACTGATGGGCATGGGTTTCAGGCGCCACCTGGGCACTTTCTGCAGAAGACTGGGTGGGAGATAATGTGAACGTGCTGGATCCCACTGTCGGCCACACAATTGACTAGCGCCTGTACTTGCTCAGGCCTTACACATCCTTTGAACGGCATTAGGCCCGACAAATATCGCTGTAGATTCTGGCGGCTACTGGGACCTGGTGGTAGTAGGTTCAGTAGGACGTGTAGCTGTGGCAGAACGGCCACGTACACTCCTTGCACCAGAGGCTCCAACAATCACCACCTCCACGACCATGTCCAGCGTCCCTTATTAGATGTTTGCCTCATAGTTAGCGTTCACAAAGCAAAGTAAAAAGTGGTTAAGTATGTTAAAAATAATTAACCGCCAATATAAACCCTGATGTAGGGTATTGCAATCAATTTTTTTTTTTAAACTCTATATGACAGCGGTATTTGTGGCCTAAATGTAACACTCACTTATGCACGTCTTATCCCAGATGTGCAGTATATCAGAGGGTTTTTTCACCCCAGTAACCAAAAAGCCGTATTTCTGGCCTTAATGTGACAGTCACTTATGCAAGTCTAATCCCAGATGTGCAGTATATTAGAGGGTTTTTTCACCCTATCCAAAAAGCTGTATTTCTGTCCTAAATGTGACAGTCAGTTATGCACGTGTAATCCCAAATGTGCAGTATATGAGAGGCTTTTTTCACCCCAGTATGCCAAAGCCTTATTTATGGCCTAAATGTGACAGTCACTTATGCATGTGTAATCCCAGATGTGCAGTATATGAGAGGCTTTTTTTCACCCCAGTATGCCAAAGCCGTATTTATGGCCTAAATGTGATAGTTACTTATGCTTGTCTAATCCCAGATATGCAGTATATTAGAGGGTTTTTTGACCCTAACCAAAAAGCTGTATTTCTGTCCTAAATGTGACAGTCACTTATGCATGTGTAATCACAGATGTGCAGTATATCAGAGGGTTTTTTCACCCCAGTAAGAAAAAAGCTGTATTTCTGTCCTAAATGTGACAGTGACTTATGCACGCATAATCACAGATGTGCAGTATGCAACCAAAAAGCTGTATTTATGTCCTAAATGTGACAGTGACTTATGCACGTGTAATCACAGATGTGCAGTATATTAGAGGCTTTTTTCACCGTAATCAAAAAGCTGTATTTCTGTCCTAAATGTGACAGTCACTTATGCTTGTCTAATCCCAGATGTGCAGTATATTAGAGGGTTTTTTCACCCCAGTATGCCAAAGCTGTATTCCTGGACTTGCAGATAGCCTATGCTAGTGCACTATCGTTGCATAAAATGGCTGCCGATCAGGTATTGATATTGATGAAATGAAGAAAAAAAAGTTCGTTTTCAGCAGTAGTTGGCTCAGGGCAGGCTTAAAAAAATTGTGCACTGCACCCACAAAACACTTTTTCTGTAGATCGCTGAGTACATAAACCAGTTCTTGATAAGATCGCTCCCTGATCTCTCCCTCACAGCAGCTGCAGCCTCTCCCTACACTAATCCGAGCAGAGTGACGGGCGGCGCTAAGTGACTCCAGCTTAAATAGAGGCTGGGTCACATGCTGCAGTTGGCCAATCATAGCCATGCCTATAGTAGGCATGGCTGTGATGGCCTTTTGGGGCAAGTAGTATGACGCTTGTTGATTGGCTGCTTTGCAGCCTTTCAAAAAGCGGCATAAAAATCGCCGAACACTGAATCCGAACCCGAAATTTTACGCAAATGTTCGGGTTCGGGTCTGGGTGCCGAAAAACCTAAAGTTCGGTACGAACCCGAACTTTACAGTTCGGGTTCGCTCAACTCTAGTCATTAGTCTAGGGGTTCACATACTTTTTCCACCTGCACTGTGAATGTTTACATGGTGTGTTCAATAAAAACATGGTAACATTTAATTCTTTGTGTGTTATTAGTTTAAGCAAACTGTGATTGTCTATTGTTGTGACTTAGATGAAGATCAGATCCCATTTTATGACCAATTTGTGCAGAAATCCATATCATTCCAAAGGGTTCACATACTTTTCATTGCAACTGTATATGCCAAATTTCAAGAAGATTGGATAATATTTAGAGGTTGCACACTTTGATCAGTTTTGTAAAAGTAGGCAAAAAATAAGATTTGTCAATGTTAATTATTTATATTGGGAAAACTAGAAATCACAAACTTAAAATAATATTAATACTAGATACTAAGATTAATAGGTAGTATGATAGGCACAACATGTGTTATATTAATCAATAGAGATGGCCTTGCAGTTCGCCCGGCGGTCATTTTGCAGCGAACATTGCTCGTTCGCAATTCGCCGAACAAGCGAACATATGGCGATGTCCGCCGGCGCCATATTCTTTTGCATTGTGCAGAACTTTGACCTATGACACATCCATCAGGTGAGACAGGACAGCCAACTGGTATAGGTGTGCTATCGATAGGTGACACACAGAGGGGTGTGATATGCTTATAATATACAGTACTTTCTAATATAGAAAGTAAATTATAGTGCATTTGTATTGTGCAGCAATTGTGTGCGGTTCTGCTGCAATACTGCAGCTATACAGAGGGACAAACACTATTGGAATAACTAATTGCAACTGGTGTGATATACCAGTTGCCCCCCCAAAAATTTGATTGAGGCAGAGGTGTGATACCTATAATATATTTTCTATACAGTACATTTGTATTGTGCAGCAGTTGTGTGCGGTTCTGCTGAGATACCGCAGCTATACAGAGGGACAAACTCTATTGGAACAACTAATTGTAACTGGAGTGATATACCGGTTTTCCCCCAGAAAACTGATTAAGGAGTTTGATATACCTGCTTCCGGCAAATAATCATTAAGTGGTTCTATACACCTGCTTTCACAAATACTGTTCTTCTATAGGGACTTTGTCAAAGGGTCATTTTGAAAATGGCAGGCAGAGGAGGCAGGCCATTCCGCAGGGGTGGCAGGGGTCGTGCAGGTGCACCAGGCAGAAGCCGAAGTTGGAAGTTGGAGAAGGTGCGTGCGATTACGTCAAAGGACCCACCAGAGTTGGTTAAGTGGCTAACTCAGCCTTCCGCTTCTGCACCCTCCTCATCCTCTGTATCTGCACCCTCCCCACTCTCTGCTGTGTGCACCCCCAAAGACACCACCACCACCACCATAGCCCCTCCACTCGAGTCAGAGCAATTATTTTCACATCCATTCCTAGACCTTACCAATGCGCAGCCATTATTGGCATCGGACCAGGAAACGGAGGTAGCAAGGGCTGCCACCCAGCGGTCTGATGACACTACCCAGATCAGCCCAAGGACAGAGGTCCCAGCTGTTGCTGCCTACTCTGAAATCTCTAATGTCTGTAGTGGGGAAGGTGACGATGATGACGTGTCGATGGATGTCATGTGGGTGCCCACAAGAGAGGAAGAGAAGGGGAGTTCAAAGGGAAAGACAGAGCAGCATATAGGGGGTAGAAGGAAGAGAAGCAGGCAGAACTTGCACGGTCTCATGCACATGCACGGTCACATCTGGCGCTCCCAAGACGCGGCACATGGCTCCGCAGTGTGGGCTTTTTTTTTAACGTGTCAGCTGCTGACAATAGTGTTGCCATCTGCAGCCTGTGCTGTCAACGCATAAGTCGCAGTAAGCCCAACACCCCCTTTGGGATGACCTCCTTAAAAAGGCACCTGGCCTCCTATCACTGAGCCCAGTGGGAGCATCACCGTCACAACCCACAAAGCTACATCCCAGTGCTCCACGTCCTACATCTTCTTCTTCTCCTCTCTCTTCCCATTTGTCCTCCACTCCACCTTCCACCATGCCGTTGTCACGGTTATCTTGCAAAAGGCAGGCTTCCGTGGCCCAAATGTTCGAACCTAAAAAGTCGATGACGCTGGATAACCAATTGCCCAATGGCTGACTGCCAGCTTGTCACAACTGCTAGCCTGCCAACTACTGCCATATAAACTGGTGGACTCGGAGGCCTTTAGAAAATTTGTGGCCATTGGCACACCGCAATGGAAGGTCCTGGAAGGAAATATTTCTCCCAGAAGGGCATCCCTGAGCTGTATGGCCATGTTCAGCGGCAAGTCAATGTATCTCTGGCACACAGTGTCGGTGCCAAGATACATCTGACTACAGACACGTGGTCTAGCAAACATGGGCAGGGAAGGTACATAACTTTTACTGCCCACTGGGTGAACCTTCTGACGGCTGTCAAGCATGCAACCCATGGCACCCATGTGGATTTGGTGTTATCGCAACAGATTGCATGCAGGCCTGCCTCTTCTCCTCCTATGACTCCATCCTCCGTCCTCTGCTGCGGCTGTTGTGTCTGGAAGCCAAGAGACACACCAGTCCTGCACTCATTTCAGCTCTGCGGTCACAGGCCGATCAGTAGCTAACCCCGCTCAATTTGACAGTTGGTAAAGAGGTGTGCGACAACGGTGCCAATCTGCTGAGCGCGCTGAAACAGGGCAAAATGAAACAAACATAGTCATACAGCAATTTGTTGCCAAATAACCCGGGGTCCAGGACATCTGGTTGATGGGCTGCTCTAGCAGAAACGTGCCGTTAAAGACTACCTGTACGAACTGTGCGGCAGGACAGGTTCTGGGAGCTTGTTTTTTTTTCACCGGTGACCGCCTAATGTACCATGGTGACCGCCTAATGTACCTCCAGCCACATTATCAATTGTTCTTTTCTGTACGGTGAATGAATAATTTCTGGTGCCTGTAGTCCACTGGCCTGCAATAAAATTGATATCCAATGACCGTCTAATATACAGATGTAGCAGGGGTAAAACACACACTCTTAACTCTAAAATGTCTTAACTCATCGTGTTATCTTGAAACAAAAGCCATTGAAAAACAAATGCTTAACGTATTTAGTTGCATTTAGTTTAGATAACATGTCTTATAAAGCATGTGTGTTAACCCTGCTACATCCGTACCTCCAGCCACATAATCACTTGATGTTTTCTGTCAGGTGAATGCCTAATGATTGTTGCCTAGGCTCCAAGAGGGCACATTTTTTAGAGTTTTCCTTTAAGACGCATAACAATGGCCCCTGATTAAAATATATATTTTTGTGGGAATTTTTGCCATTGATCCCCCTCTGGTATATCACTGTCCATGTTGTGAGATGATTTGTGCGCTTCTAGTAAGTATTTGGTGTCTGCAAATATGACCTGAAGGTTTTTCAGGTTCGCCTGCCATTAAAGTGAATGGGGCCCGCCGCGAACTTGCGGTTCGCGAACATTTGATCGCGTTCACGCAATTGCGTTAGCAAATTGTCCTGGCCGTTGTTCGTCCATCACTATTGATTAACTTTGAACGATGCAATCCCTTCTTTTGTTAGCTTGGTGATGACTTTTCTGTGATGCTCGACTACCCTGAACAAGAATTGTTTTTGTTGTTCATCCCTGACCGATTTGTTAAACTTTTTTATCAGAGCAATACCTCTTTCTGCAGTATCATTGACCACCTTAAGAGCGTTCACATGGCTTCTTATTGAATCACTTCAGTATTCTGTCACATCCTAAATCCCAAACAATTCAAAGAACGTCTTTGTTTTATTAGTAACAAAATGGCTCAGGTCTTTTCCTTCAAAAACTAGGAAATCGTTTTATTTCCTTTTTCTTTGCAGGTTTGGTTTCTAAATTTTTAGTTATATTTTCCTTAACAGCCTGAGTAATATGTTCGTCCAAAAAATCCAATCCTACGTTTGTTTCTGACAGATACCAAAGGTATCTGTTAGAAACTGTGAGCAGTTTTTTTTACGTCTGCATCTGGGTAAGTGCTCAGAAGCTGTAGCATATCCAAATCATTCTTTGGAGCCCTTAAACTTAAAATTGCCTCGTGCAAAAAGCAAACATATATGAGGCTGACAAAATGTGCAACCCGTTTCATTCCGTTCAATTCTTGTTGCGGAATATTCAAATGTTTAGTGAACAGGACAATTTTAAGTGCATATATACAGAGGCCCTAGGATCCTGAAACTGAAGTAGTTTTTAGACCAACCTCCTAGGTACAAGAGTGGGAGTAGAAAAAAAGTGATCAATGTGTGCAACCCCTAAATATTATCCAATCTTCTTGAAATTTGGCATATATATCTTTTACATCACTGAAACTCAGGGCATAAGCAAAGTTGAATGAAATTACATCTTTGGAAAAATGAAAAACCCTAAGCTTCATCCTTCACCTATCTACCTCTATCAGCAGTTTTAAGTGGTCAAAACTGCTGACAGGCCATTGTAAACATGAATCGTAAAGGATGAAGCAATAATAGTTCCACAAGGCTACAGGAAATATCAAAGTAGCCAATGGTGTCGGTAGGCACTGGCATGTTCCACAGATTTTAGACTGATGATTAGTGATGATTGAGCATGCTCGGCCGAACACCTGTTCGGCTCTAGCATGTCGATGCTCGGCACATGGCGGCACTCGGCGCCATGCTCGAGTCTCCTCCGTGCACGTGCAGGTAAGTACTGCCCTCACTGTAATGCCAGTAGCCATGTTGACTACTGGCATTACAGTGATTGGCTGGCCAGAAAGCATCATTGGGTGCTATATTCACCTGATGATGCATGTTAGGCTCATTCATAGTCAGGGAGAGCTGAGCATAGGAAGGGACAGAGAGTATAGGGAGTGTAATTGAATATTTTTTTTGTACAAGAACCTTTCAGAGACCCAAAAGTCCTTGTAAGGACTATTGTGTGTGACAGCAGCAATATATGTTTGTAGCGCAACCTGCGCTAAATTGCTTAGTGTTAGGGAGAGCTGTGCCTAGGAAGGGACAGACAGTGTAGGGAGTGTAATAGGAAGATTTTTATACAAAAAACTTTTCAGAGACCCAAAAATCCTTTTAAGGACTATTGTGTGTAACAGCAGCAATATATATTTTTAGCGCATCCTGCGCTAAATACCCTGTAATAGGCCGCTGCAGACATCTCCTGTGTAAAGTGTGCATATCCGTAAAATATCAGTGACATCCAGTGTACTTTTTCTGTAGACGGTGTCCGCTGCGGACAGTTAAATTATCCGTGCCACATCTCCTATTTAAAGTGTGCGCAGACCTAAAATATCAGAGCCATCCAGTGTACTTTTTCCGTAGACGGTGTCCGCTGCTGACAGTTAAATTATCCGTGCTATATCTCCTGTGTAAAGTGTGCGCATCCCTAAAATATCAGTGACATCCAGTGTACTTTTTTCGTAGACGGCGTCCGCTGCTGACTGTTAAATTATCCGTGCTACATCTCCTGTTTAAAGTGGGCGCATCCCTAAAATATCAGTGACATCCAGTGTACTTTTTCTGCAGACAGTGTCCGCTGCGGACAGTTAAATTATCCATGCCACATCTCCTGTGTAAAGTGTGCGCATCCAAAAAATATCTGTGACATCCAGTGTACTTTTTCAATAGATGGTGTCTGCTGCGGACAGTGAGATTAGCTGCACCAAATCCATCCAGTGTACTTTTTCCGTAGCCGGTGCCCTCTGCGGACAGTTAAATTATCCGTGCCACATCTCCACTGTAAAGTGTGCACATCCAAAAAATATCTGTGACATCCAGTGTACTTTTTCAATAGACGGTGTCCGCTGCGGACAGTGAGATTAGATGCGCCACATCTCCAGTGTAAAGTGTGCGTATCCCAAAAATATCTGTCACATCCAGTGTACTTTTTCAATAGACGGTGTCTGCTTCTGACAGTGAACTTACCAGGGCAACATCTCCAGTGTAACGTGTGCAGTTCAAAAATTTATCTGTGACATACATTGTAATTTTTCTGTAGACGGTGTCCGCTTCTGACAGTGACCTCACCAGGGCCACATCTGCAGTGACATACACTGTACTTTGTCAGCTTTTAAACCATACTCCACCTGGAACCCAACAACTTTGGTCTCCTGGAAGCAGCTCGGCGTGTCATGGGAATAATGCCGCCGGATCGCCGGTCTTTATCGTTTATGATCGGAACTACGATGGTTTCTGATCGTCTTCGAACCTCCGACTTTCGTTTTTTATTAATGAAAACATACTTGGCAAATGCTTTCACTTTGGTTCATCTTCCGCCGGTCCAAGAATTTCATCTCTAGCGGCGCAATACAGATGCCCCCGACCGTCCCTCTTAATCATGGCCCCAGTTTCAAAAACTATCAAAATAGAACCGGAGTCCTATTCCATTATTCTTTGCTGAAGTATTCCGGAGACCCGGCCTGCTTTGAACACTGTAAATTTTTTCAATGGTCAGCTAAGCAGCAGGCACTCTCCCATAATTTTTTAAATGGTCAACTCAGCAGCAGGCCCTCAACCATAATGTTTTAGAGGGTCAGCTTAGCAGCAGGCCGTCGCATAGAATTTTTTAGGGGGTCAGATCACCTGCAGGCCCTCGCATATAATGTTTTAGAGGGTCAGCTCATCAGCAGGCTCTCACCTACAATCTTTTAAAGGGTCAGCTCACCTGAAGGCCCCCACTTAATTATTCCTAATAAGTATTTGGCAGCATGCTGCATAACCGTTTCTCAGGCTCCCTCTCCAGAATCAAACACTGATTCCCCCTTACCACGTGTTCACCATGGTGCGCTAATAATAACATTGAAAGTTAATGGGAAGACATCCGAATGGAACGTCACGGGGACGTGCAACCTTCCGCCCAAGTTATCTAGAGTCACCAAAGTGGCAGCAGGCCCTCGCCATAATGTTTTACACGGTACATCAGCAGGCGCTTGCTCCAAATATTTTTTAGGGTCACCAGCAGGCTATCAATCATAATTTTTCAAGGCTGTGTATGATGCCCTCCTTTATGTGTAACAAAGGGTGTGTTAGAGTACCGGTTCCTTGTAATTTTTGGCAGCCCTTTCACTTAGTGCATAGGCTTTATGAGTGTAGGAGTCCCACTACCTGAACAATTGTACCACAATGTGATTAAGGCCCCCCTTTATGTGATATACAGGTTGTATCGGAGTGCCTCTTACTTGTAATTTTTGCAACACTTGCACTTTAAATACAAGTAAATACTGTATACAGGAAAGAATGTTTCCTAACAATGTTTCCTCTAAAATCGATTTTATCTTCGATTTTGTGTGTTTTATTGTCAAGTAGAAAATAGGAAAATCCAGCTTACCCGCTTAAATTCCAAATAATCCACCCTTGGTGCACGGTAATGTAGGTAAGACCTCAGCTAGTATAAAGATGAAAGATTTCCACCTGTAATCTTTGAGTGACGATTTCTTTATTCCAGCAGTGGGTAATAAAACATTGATGGCAAAATCTTCACATATTCAGTTACAGTCAGTTACAGTCAACCGTTTCGAACAAATAAATGTTCTTACTCATGACTTGCCCTCTGTCTGCAGTGCTCCACATCCTTATGAACTTTGTGATTCACCATCCCCCATTTTCTGTATTATTGTCAGTCTGTAAAAGTGGCGTACTACTCGGACAACATCGCTCCCAGCAGCGACCTGAGAGTCCAAAATGCATCCAGACATCCTCCCCATGCTGTTCCTGAACCATTTCGGTGGTGTTTCCATCAATTTCTGATCTTTTCCTATAAACCAGGCACCCTCCACTCTTCAGAGCAGGGGGTGCCTGGATTAATGCTCGGGTTCTCCCATTGACTTCCATTATACCGAGCACCCGAGCATCCTGATGTGTTCGGCCCGAGCACCCGAGCACTATGGTGCTCGATCAACACTACTGATGATAGCTATAGGGAGACTTTTTGTAGTACAACAGTACAAATGTTTAAAAAACACTGTAGTCCAGGGGAATGCACTGGAAAATTATATCTAGGATCTCCTTCTGTGGCAATGTTTCAGTGTCCCAGTATCTAAACACAGTGGTCAATGTAGAGTGGCTTGTTGGTTCCCCTTCCCATTGGCATCTAGCAAGATGGGAAAGCAAAATGAAAGTAAAAAAATGTATTCCTTCTTTAAAACATTGTTAGCTATATCAGACCATACACACATGGCTTTGGAAGTACATTGGAGGGCCCAGAAATAAAGTCAAGATGTATAATTGCCACCCCATGGTAAAACTATTTTTGCAACAGGGCCAACTTTGGTCCACATTTCATGTAGGAGATGAAACTTTCTATACATTGGGATGCGTTGCCTCCATGGGAGCTTTCTATCTCTCTCACATCTCCACACAGATCAGTAATCTCTAACAGCCTTGTTTCCTTAGTACAATATTATAAAGGGCTCATGCAGATGGCCATAATGCAGCATTATTTCAGCTTCTGGTCCAACCAAAAGTCTATAAGGACCTGAACTAATAGTGTCCATTAGTATTGAGCGAACTAATCCGAGCACCCGAGCACAATGGAAATCAATGGGAGAACCCGAGCATTAAACCAGGCACCCATTGCTCTGAAGATGGTTTGGAAACAGCATGGGGTGGATGTCTGGATGCATCTTGGACTCCCAGGTCGCTGCTGGGAATGATGTTGACCGAGTAGTACGTCAATTTTACAGACTGACAATAATACGCACCAAACCGAAGATAAAATCGATTTTAGAGGGGAAAAAAATCGGAAAAATTCTTTCCTGTATATTTGCTTGTATATAAAGTGCAAGTGCTGCCAAAAATTACAAGTAAGAGGCACTCCGATACAACCTGTATATGACATAAAGGAGGGTCTCATTCACACTGTGGTGCAATTGTTCAGGTAGTGGGACTCCTACACTCATAAAGCCTATGCACTAAGTAAAAGGGTTACCAAAAATTACAAGAAACAGGCGCTCCAATACACATAAAGGAGGGCATCATACACCCTTGAAAAATTATGATTGATGGCCTGCAGGTGAGCTGACCCTCTAAAAAATTATATGCGATGGCCTGAAGGTGAGCTGACCCTGTAAAAGTATTTAGGTGCCGGCCTGCAGATGAGCTGACGCTGTAATAGATTGTAGGTGAAGGCCTGCTGGTAATTGACCCTCTAAAAAATTATATGCGAGGGCCTGTAGGTGAGCTGACCCTGTGAAAGATTTTAGGTGTGGTCTTTTTGGAGAGCTGACCCTGTAAAACATTATATACGAGGGCCTGCAGGTGAGCTGACCCTGTAAAAGATTTTAAGTGTGGGCCTGCTGTTGAGCCAAACCTTGTAAAAGATTTGAAGTGCAGGCCTGCTGGTAAACTGACCCTGTAAAACATTATATGCGAGGGCCTGCTGGTGAGCTGACCCTGTAAAAGATGTTAGGTTCAGGCCTGCTGGTGAGCTGACCCTGTAAAACATTATATGCGAGGTCATGCAGGTGAGCTGACCTTGTAAAATATTGTAGGTGAGGGCCTCCTGGTGAGCTAAACCTCTAAAACATTATATGCATGGGCCTGCAGCCGAGCTGACCCTCTAAAAAATTATATGCGAGGGCCTGCAGGTGAGCTGACCCTGTAAAACATTATATACGAAGGGCATATATGCGAGGGCATGATATGCGACGAATAATCATGTTAATATGATGAAAGAGGAGGATGAGGATGAGAAAAGGAAGATTCAACCATATACACTTGTTTGTGGTGGAAGGGGTGCATGGGAATACAGTGTATTCAGTAAATTATAAACAACACATTTAAAGTGCCTTTATGTTCAGCCGCTTTCCTCTGGTTGAGTCAAGAAGTCATAGTAAATCCAGGCCTTGTTCATTTTTATAAGAGTCAACCAGTCAGCATTTTCAGTGACAGGCGGATACGCTTAGTCTGTTATAATGACACCAGCAGTACTAAATACCTGCTCAGACAAAAACGCTGGCAGCAGGGCAGGCCAGCACTCCAGGCATAAAGCGCCAGTTTGTGCCACGTGTCCAGCTTGGACACCCAGTAGTTTTAAGGCACTGAGGGATCATTGAGGATGCTGACACGGTCTGCTATGTACTCCTTCACCATCTTCCAAAATTTTTCCCTCCTTGTCACAGTAGGCCGCGCATCAAGGTGAGGGTGCTGACGGGGTGTCATGAAACTGTCCCAGGCTTTGGAGAGTGTTGCCCTGCCTCTGTTGGAATTGCTGTGTGTTTACCTTGTCTCCCCTCCTCGGTTGCCCAAAGAACTACGGACTCTGCCGCCAGAATTGTCAGATGGAAAGGATCTTCTGGTATTGCACCGTTTTGCTCGTCCTCTCTAACAGAGGAATGAGAGATGAGAAGTTCTCTTTGTAGCGGGGGTCAAGAAGGGTGAAAAAACAGTAATCCGTGTTGTCTAAAATGCATATAACGCCCGGGTCATGGGAAAGGCAGCCTAACATGAAGTCAGCCATGTGTGCCAGAGTACCAACAGGCAAGACTTCGCTGTCATCATCAGGAGGATGACTCTCAATCTCCTCATCCTCTTCTTCTGCCCACCCATGCAGAACAGATGGAATTAAACTTCTATGGGTACTACCCTCTTTAGCGGAGGCAACCATCTCATGCTTTTCCTCCTCCTCCTCCTCCTCCTCCTCTACATTGTCCAATTCATGCTGAGAAGACGAACTGAGGTTGGTCTGGCTATCACCCTGTGTAATGTCTTCCCCCATTTCCACCTCTTCCACATGCAAAGCGTTGTCCTTAATTGTGAGCAGCGAGCATTTCAGTAGACACAGGGGGATGGTTACTCTGACCATCTATGTTGATTCCTCAAAGTTTCTTGAAACCTCACAGAGGTCAGACATCCATGCCCACTCCTTGCTTGTGAATAGTGGAAGCTGACTGGAAAGGTGACGACCATGTTGCAGCTGGTATTACACTACTGCCCTCTGCTGCTCACAAAGCCTGGCTAACATGTGGAACATGGAGTTCCAGCGCGTGCTCACATCACACAACAGCCGGTGAGCTGGCAATTTCCAGCGCTGCTGCAGCATTGACAGACCGGCTGAAGCTGTCGATGACTTGCAAAAATGTGAACACACACAGTGCACCTTCACCAGTAGCTCAGGCAAATTGGGGTAGGTTTTGAGAAACCACTGAACCACTAGGTTTAAGATGTGGGCTAGGCATGGTATGTGTGGGAGCTTGCCGAGCTCCAAAGCCGCAACCAAGTTACGGCCATCATCAGACACAACCATGCCTGGTTCTAGGTTCAGTTGCGAGAGCCACAGCTCAGTCTGGTCTCTTATGCCCTGCCACAGCTCTGCGGCGTTGTGCTGTTTGTCACCTAAGCAGATCAGCTTCAGCACGGCCTGTTGACGCTTACCCACTGCAGTGCTACACTGCTTCCAGCTACCAACTGATGGCTGACTGGTGCTGCAAGAGGATAATTCTAAGGTTGAAGTGGAGGAGGAGGCGGAGGAGGAGAAGTGGGGGGTTGAGCCACTAACGTAGGTGGTGGAGGATAACCCTGATGGAATTAGGGCCCACAATCCTTGGCGTCGGTAGCACCTGTGCCATCCCAGAGTATGACTCGCTCCCAGCCTCCACAACGTTCACCCAGTGTGCGGTCAGGGAAATGTAGTGTCCCTGGCCGAATGCAATTGTCCATGTGTCCGTGGTTAAGTGGACCTTCCGAGTAACTGCGTTGGTCAGGGCACTTGTGATGTTACGGGACACATGTTGGTATAAGGCGGGCACAGCACACCTTGAAAAATAGTGGCGCCTAGGGACAGCATAACGCGGGACGGCCGCCAACATCAGGCTGCGGAAGGCCTCAGTGTCTACAAGCCTAAATCGCAACATTTCCAGGGACAGTAATTTGGAAATTTGCATTTAAATGCCTGGGGTAAGGACATATGCATGCTGCGCTGGGACACAGAAGAGGATATGGTCGCTAATGGTGCTTGCGAAGGTCCAGGTGCAAGGCGCCTGCACCTTCAACAGGGGATTGGCCAGCACGTAACACAGAGGAAGAGGAGGCAGTGGTGTGACCAGCAGACACAGACTGTGGACCCAGGCATTCAGCCCACTTATTACGGTGCTTGGATGCACTGCCTCTTCCAGCCTGTTGAGGTGCAGCAGATCCCTCCCCCTCTGTACTGCTGTCCTTGCTCGGCTTTCCACATTCCTAGGTTGGTTCAGTGACTTCATTGTTCACCACTTCCTCTTCCGCTTCCTCTCTCTGCTCATCCTCCTGAATTGTTGACCTAACCACAAACTAAGTTATTGACAACTGTGTCTCATCCTCTTCATTGTCTAATGTCTAATGTCACTGTCAGAAGCGGACACCGTCTATTAAAAAAGTACAATGGAGGTCACAGATATTTTTTGGATGCGCACACTTTATACTGTATGTGGCGCAGCTAATGTAACTTTCCGCAGTGGACACAGTCTATTGAAAAAGTACACTGGATGTCACAAGTGGAAGGCTGAAAAGTCAGCCTGAATTTGTGGGAGGGGCATATTACCTTTTTAAGCTCCAGCCCCCAGCTCCTCAGGGCGCTTCTGTTCACACGCTGAATAGGAAGACGCCCGCTGGTTCCACAGCTGCTGCCGCCTTGTACGTCGCAGGTTTCGCCCCAGGGAAGGTATCGTATGCGGGCAGTCCTTGTTCCCTACACTGGGCTCCCCGAGCAGCGGCACAGGCTCCGGCTTCCGGTCACGAGGTCGACGTGCGGTCCAGCGTGGAGCGCACGCCGGAATTCACTCTAGTCCCGACAGTCTCTTCGAGATCAGGCGGCTTAAGGTCAGGTAAGCGCTGTCCCCGCAGGCTATTACCCCTCCGTCCTGGGCCCCCATGTTCCAGGCTTCCGGTCGCAGGTTCGGCGTGCGTTCCAGCGTGGAACGCACGCCGATATCGGCTCTCAGACCCGGTCCCCGCTACCCACACACGGCTCGTCCCTCAGTTCACCCCCTCCCAGAAACATGACAAAACCTGTGTTTAAATCGTCCCTCAGCTGCCAGATGGGATGTGTTGTGCCTGGTTGGCGTGCGTTCCGGCGTGGAGCGCACGCCGGAGTCCCTCGGCCAGGCCTGGGCCTGGTCACGTATGCGGCGTGCGTTCCAGCTTGGAGCGCACGCCGGAGTGCCTCCGTCGGGCCTGGGCTGGGTCACATGTTCGGCGTGCGTTCCAGGGTGGAGCGCACGCCGGAAGTCCGCCGCCGGGCATGGGCCGGGTCACGTGGTCGGCGTGCGTTCCAGGCTGGAGCGCACGCCGGGGTCGCCATTCAGGCCCGGCCGATTCATGCCATGACGGCTCCGGTGCCTTGGCTCCTACCTGGGCCATTCCTGTCCCCTCTGGGTCCCTTCTTCCATTACAGCCTGGTTCTGGCCTCACTATTAGGTCTAGGGCCCCCAGACCGGCACCCCCGTCGAAACAGGCCACACGCGGCAAGCAGGGATATCTAGCCCCTGGGCAACGACGGCCATGCTCATAAACAGTTAAAAAAAATAATAATAATAATAAAAAAAATAAAAAATAAAAAAAAAATTCATTAAATATAAAATATATATATATATATATATGTACCGGAAAAACGAGCGGCACTCCGTAGGATATAGAAAAGTGAACCTTTAATCACCCAGAGGTGCAACGTTTCGGCTCTGCTCTTGAGCCTTTTTCAAGCATAAATACAACTCCAAATCTCAGCAATATATACAGGTGAATCAATTAACATGTGAGTCATGTGATCACATCCCTCCCAGTGGGTGTGAACAAACTGTGACTGAATTACACTAAAGCAATGTAAATACATACTGTTGACATATAATGATAAAGTGCAAATAAAATACAATCGGAAGAGACATGAGTCATCCATGCCATACATATTATAATTCCAGTGAATGAAAAATTATCGATCGAAAACATAAGAATCAATCGATCTGTGTGTTTAAACATGTCATAACTAGCAGAGGGGGAATGACAGTTATGACATGTTTAAACACACAGATCGATTGATTCTTATGTTTTCGATCGATAATTTTTCATTCACTGGAATTATAATATGTATGGCATGGATGACTCATGTCTCTTCCGATTGTATTTTTATTTGCACTTTATCATTATATGTCAACAGTATGTATTTACATTGCTTTAGTGTAATTCAGTCACAGTTTGTTCACACCCACTGGGAGGGATGTGATCACATGACTCACATGTTAATTGATTCACCTGTATATATTGCTGAGATTTGGAGTTGTATTTATGCTTGAAAAAGGCTCAAGAGCAGAGCCGAAACGTTGCACCTCTGGGTGATTAAAGGTTCACTTTTCTATATCCTACGGAGTGCCGCTCGTTTTTCCGGTATTTATACATTGGGGTAAGAAGCCTATTCCCCTTGGGACGTGCACCCTACTTTCTACAGTCATTTTCACCAGTGCCGCCATTTTTCTCGTACTATATATATATATGTATATATATATATACACAAAAAATAAATAAATAAATAGATACATACAATTAAATCGGTCCTCTTTCATACGCACGGACGCAGCAGATTGTTAGAAAGTCCAATTGCCATAAGCTCGACCCACCGGGTTGGAAACTCGCAGCTTTGGACCAAACTCCATACGCGGTCACTGATCATTTGCCTGCCGTTACCTGTACCGATTTGTAGGGGCGGCAGGACCATGCGGTATGTGTATGTGCTTTTATTCACGTACCGCTGTTTTCCGCTGGATCGCCCAGGCTCATGCCTACCTCTATCTCCTGGTCCGCCCAGGCTCATACCTGCCCCTGTCTCCTGGTTCGCCCAGGCTCATACCTGCCCCTGTCTCCTGGTTCGCCCAGGCTCATACCTGCCCCTGTCTCCTGGTTCGCCCAGGCTCATACTTGCCCCTGTCTCCTGGTTCGCCCAGGCTCATACCTGCCTCTGTCTCCTGGTTCGCCCAGGCTCATACCGGCCCCTGTCTCCTGGTTCGCCCAGGCTCATACCTGCCCCTGTCTCCTGGTTCGCCCAGGCTCATACCTGCCCCTGTCTCCTGGTTAGCCAAGGCTCATACTTGCTCCTGTCTCCTGGTTCGCCCAGGCTCATACCTGCCTCTGTCTCCTGGTTCGCCCAGGCTCATACCTGCCCCTGTCTCCTGGTTCGCCCAGGCTCATACCTGCCCCTGTCTCCTGGTTCGCCCAGGCTCATACCTGCCCCTGTCTCCTGGTTCGCTCAGGCTCATACCTGCCCCTGTCTCCTGGTCGCCCAGGCTCATACCTGCCCCTGTCTCCTGGTTCGCCCAGGCTCATACCTGCCTCTGTCTCCTGGTTCGCCCAGGCTCATACCTGCCCCTGTCTCCTGGTTCGCCCAGGCTCATACCTGCCCCTGTCTCCTGGTTCGCCCAGGCTCATACCTGCCCCTGTCTCCTGGTTCGCCCAGGCTCATACCGGCTCGATCTCCTGGTTCGCCCAGGCTCATACCGGCCCGATCTCCTGGTTCGCCCAGGCTCATACCTGCCCCTGTCTCCTGGTTCGCCCAGGCTCATACCTGCCTCTGTCTCCTGGTTCACCCAGGCTCATACCTACCTCTAAAAAAAATTTTTTTTTTTATATATATACAGTGAAATCGGTAGGTTCCAATCACCAGCCATTTCATACGCACTCCTGCCGTGCCGTAGCAGGAGGAAGGCAAGTCATCCTCGGTTCCTCATTTAGGGGGAGGGCCCCGGGGCCCCTGCTGGGTGGAAGGAACCTAGTTTCAGCACGGTGTTCAAAGAAACCGGGGGTTCACCACGAGTAGGCCAGGTCGTCATTGCCCGCCATACCCATTCAGCGGTCACTAAATGCTCATTGCAGTCATCTATTCTATGGTGGCAACAGTGCCATGTGTTATAGGTAGGTACTTCACGTTATATCCTGCTGCTGTCTCGTCTACTGGTTCGTCCAGGCTCATACCTACCTCTGCCTCCTGGATCGCCCAGGCACGCACCTTCTTCTGCCTCCTGGATCGCCCAGGCACGCACCTTCTTCTGCCTCCTGGATCGCCCAGGCACGCACCTTCTTCTGCCTCCTGGATCGCCCAGGCACGCACCTTCTTCTGCCTCCTGGATCGCCCAGGCACGCACCTTCTTCTGCCTCCTGGATCGCCCAGGCACGCACCTTCTTCTGCCTCCTGGATCGCCCAGGCACGCACCTTCTTCTGCCTCCTGGATCGCCCAGGCACGCACCTTCTTCTGCCTCCTGGATCGCCCAGGCACGCACCTTCTTCTGCCTCCTGGATCGCCCAGGCACGCACCTTCTTCTGCCTCCTGGATCGCCCAGGCTCCATCCTACCTCTGCCTCTTGGACCGCCAGGCTCATTCCTACCTCTGCCTCCTGGATCGCACAGGCACGCACCTTCTTCTGTCTCCTGGATCGCACAGGCACGCACCTTCTTCTGTCTCCTGGATCACCCAGTCCCGTCACCCTCCTCAGTTATGTTCTCTTTTTCCTTCCGAACCTTAGGATTTGCCCTCTCAGGAACGTGTCCTGATCATTCACTCATGCGACATTTGGATCAAGGTCAGGTGACCCAACACATCGATACAGGTAGCAACCCCTAAGCCAGGTACGTTGCCCAGACCGACTCAAACCTTCTCGTAGGCACCAGTCGTACTACGTTCTGATCTCATATCCCTCATTGCTCACGCCAGAAACCTGGTTCAGCTCTCCCTCTCCCCCTACACCATCAGGAACTACCAAGCCGGTGTCAGGGTTTACGAAGGTTTCGCCAGGTCCCACCCGTGGTGGCTTGGACGATATCTCCTACTCCCTGGCGTTTATAGGCCACTGTCACCGCAATCTCAGGCTGTCATTCAACACCATCAAGCTGTACCTAGCGGGGGGACAGCACTGCGCAATGCTTCATAACCCAAATGGAGGTTTCCATTTCTTCAGTGCAGCCGGTAAAAGCTGCCCTTAGGGGGATCCAGAAGTGCGGGGACGTCCCTCCCGCCCGTGGGCAGCCTGTCTCCGGCGAGATGTTCAGGCGACTCTCGTCCGCGCTGGATGGATTTCCTTTTTGGCCACTCTCCTAGTTGATCATTAAGGCAGCCATGTATCTCGGGTTTTACGGGTTCCTCAGGCCAGGTGAGTTCACCAGCACCTCCCCTAAACGTCAGGGGTCGCAGGCGCGACAGTCGTCCTGGGCCCGTGTCCATTTCATCCTCTGGCTCCCTTACACGAAGGCCAATCAGCATGGACCTCCCTCCGAGGCCAGGTTTTAAAACCTCCAACGATTGGTGGCCAGTCATGGTCCCTGTCAATTGCTGGCCCTGTTGCAAGATGCCTTCCCAGAGGCCTCGCTGCTTCCCTGGCATGGGGGGGGCCCCCCTGTCGTCAATCTAGTTTGTGTCCCACATCAGATCGCTGGCCTCAGGTCTCGGTTATAACCCGCTGGCCTTCACAGGACACTCGCTCCGAACCGGAGCCGCGTCCTCAGCATCAAAACGGGGTCCCGGCGCACGTGATTAAATGCATGGGTTGGTGGCGCTCTTCTTGCTTCACGAGATACATCCCGAACCCGCATGTTGAGATTTCCCTGGCATTTTGTAATCTTGCTCTCTGGGTGGTATCAAAGGCTTTTGGTCACTTCTCTGCTCTCCTCGTTTATTTTTGCCCACTACTAGGCTTACCCTCGCTCCTGGCTTCCGGCACAACACAGCCAGCTAGGTCAGGGGAAGCGCTTCACCCTCTCATCACAGTTAAGCCTCTCCCATAAGTGGAAGGCTGAAAAGTCAGCCTGAATTTGTGGGAGGGGCATATTACCTTTTTAAGCTCCAGCCCCCAGCTCCTCAGGGCGCTTCTGTTCACACCCACCCACCCCCCCTGTTCTCAAACACTCCCTTTAGGGTACGCCCACTACTAGGCTTACCCTCGCTCCTGGCTTCCGGCACAACACAGCCAGCTAGGTCAGGGGAAGCGCTTCACCCTCTCATCACAGTTAAGCCTCTCCCATAAATATTTTTTGGATGCGCACACTTTACACTGGAGATGTAGCGCTGCTAATGTCACTGTCCGCAGCGGACACCGTCTATGGAAAAAGTACACTGGATGTCACAGATATTTTTGGGATGTGCACAATTTACACTGGAGATGTGGTGCAGCTAATGTCACTGTCCGCAAGGGACACCGTCTAATGAAAATGTACACTGGATTTCACAGATTTTTTTTGGATGCACACACTTTACACTGGAGATGTGGCGCAGCTAATGTCACCGTCCGCAGCGGACACCGTCTATTGAAAAAGTACACTGGATGTCACAGATATTTTGGGGATGTGCACACTTTACACAGGAGATGCGGCGTAGCTATTGTCGCTGTCTGCAGCCAAGAAACGTGCGGGCTGAGACTCGAGCATTGCGCTCGTGCGCATGCGGTATTCGGCCGAATACCACCATGTGCCTTGCATCGAGATGCTCGATCCGAACTGGTTTTCGGCAAAGCATGCTCGATCATCACTATTAGGAAATCTGACTGTTAGTTTGGTTTTAACATATACCTATTTTTGGTGTGAGATACACATGCACTGCATATGTGACAGGGAAATTAATATAGTTAATACATCTGTTAGTTTCGTGGGTGAAATATTCCCATTTTAGGTGTGAGGTACACCTGCACTGCATACCTGACAGGGAAATTAATATACTTAATCTGACTGTTAGCTCGGCCGGTGACATATACCCATTTTTGGTGTGAGACACAAGTGCACTGCATATGTGACAGGGAAATTAATATAGTTAATCTGACTGTTAGTCCGGCCGGTGACATATACCCATTTTTGGTGTGAGATACACGTGCACTGCATATGTGACAGGGAAATTAATATACAGTAGTTAATCCGTCTGTTAGTTCGGTGGGTGACATACAGTGAGGAACAGAAGTATTTGAACCCTGCGATTTTACAAGTTCTCCCTCTGAAATTCACATTGTAGGTGCATTCCCACTCTGAGAGACAGAATAAAAAATAAAAAAATATAGGAAATCACATTGTATGATTTTTTAAGAATGTATTTGTCTTGCACTGCTGAACATAAGTATTTGAACACCTGAGAAACAGCAAGAATTCTGGCTCTCAAAGACCTGTTACTGTGCTTTTAACCCCTTAGGGACTGGGCTCATTTTCACCTTAAGGACCAGGCTACTTTTTGCAAATCTGACCAGTGTCACTTTATGTGTGAATAACTTTAAAACGCTTTGACTTATCCAGGCCATTCTGAGATAGTTTTGTCATCACATATTGTACTTCATAACACTGGTAAAATGGAGTAAAAAAAATTCATGCAAAAATTTGCAAATTTCCAAGCTTTAATTTCTCTACTTCTATAATACATAGTAATGCCTACACAAATAGTTATTACTTTACATTCCCCATATGTCTACTTCATGTTTGGATCATTTTGGGAATTACATTTTATTTTTTGGGGATGTTACAAGGCTTATAAATTTTGAAATTTTCCAGAAATTTAAAAAAAAACCACTTTTCAAGGACCAGTTCAGATCTGAAGTCACTTTGTGAGGCTTACATAACAGAAACCACCCAAAAATTACCCAATTCTAGAAACTACACCCCTCAAGGTATTCAAAACTGATTTTACAAATTTTGTTAACCCTTTAGGTGTTCCACAAGAATTAATGGAAAATAGAGATACAATTTTTAAATTTCACTTTTTTGGCAGATTTTCCATTTTAATAATTTTTTTCAAGTTACTAAGCAAGGGTTAACAGCCAAACAAAACTCTATATTTATGGATCTGATTCTGTAGTTTACAGAAACACCCCATATGTGTTCGTAAACCGCTGTACGGGCACACGGCAGGGGGAGGGGAGGGGGGAGGGATAGTGACCACTGCGCTCCACCCTCACCCCTGGCCCTGCCTACTTGCCTCACGAGTCCTGATGACAGGGGACAACTGGACGACAGTCCCTAACTTAGGATACGTGCAGGGAAGACAGACAAGACAAAATACGGAACATGAACGGACCGGATCAGAACCAAGAGAGCTACGCAGTACAAAAGGGCTAAGCAAAGAATGGTCAGGAGAAGCCGGGGTCAAATACCAGGAGAGCAGAGAAGTACCAGAGGAGTCCTAAGAGAGTAGTCAGGTGGGAGCCAAGGTCACAATACCAGGACGGATGCGCAGTACAGGAGGAGCAGGCAAAGGATCGTCAGGGAACGGAATCAGGTGAGTAATCAGTAGTCCAACAAATAGCCAGGAACCTAGAAATTAACAGGCAACCTGTGACTAGCAGGCTGCCTGTATTTATAGTGGGGAGTGAGGGTCATGTGACGTGGCCAGCGTCACATGACCGACAGACCAACCAGTTGAGCACCGAGTGATCAGCTCGGCGCTCAAGGCAGACTTAGGAGCAGGTAGCCCCCCAGCAGTAAAGCCGCCCTGGGAATGAGGTCAAACACAGATCCACATTCCCAAAGCTAAGCAACAGGTCTGCGGGTAATGAGGGACCGAGTGCACCTTCGGAACCCCGTTACAGTATCCCCCCTTTTACAAGGGGCCACCGGACGCAAGACTTCAGGCGATGGCTTTTCAGGGTGTTCTAAATGAAATTTACAAACCAGTCTAGGAGCATGAACCTCCCTGGCAGGTACCCAAGATCACTCTTCAAGTCCATACCCCTTCCAGTGAATCAGGTACTGCAAGGAATTACGCACCTTCCTGACATCCACTATTTTAGACACGACATACTCGACAGCATCATTAACAAAAACCGGCGGAGGCGAGGCTTTCGATGGTACTACCAGTTCAAAATATTTTTTAAGTAGAGATTTATGGAACACATTATGAATGTGGAATGACTCGAGCAACTCCAACCTAAATGATACCGGGTTAATCACCTCCGTGATCTTATATGGTCCAATAAAACGAGGAGCAAATTTTCTAGAAGCTACCTTGAGAGATAGATTCTTTGAGGACAACCATACTTTATCCCCAACCTGAAAGTTCACCCCCCTTGAACGTCTCCTATCGGCCTTGAGTTTTTGAGAACTTTGAGCCTCATCCCATCCATGCACTCTTGAAACTGCTGATGCAGGTGAGCTGGACTTTTACTATTATATCTTGGGTAGGGTATGATTTTTGCTGGATGAGATGACAGTTTGATTGGCACTATTTTGGGGTGCGTATGACTTTTTGATCGCTTGCTATTACACTTTTTGTGATGTAAGGTGACAAAAAAATGCTTTTATTACACAGTTTTTATTATTATTTTTTTACGGTATTCACCTGAGGGGTTAGGTCATGTGATATTTTTATAGAGCAAGTTATTACCGACGCGGCAATACCTAATATTTATAATTTTTTTTTATTTATGTAAGTTTTACACAATGATTTCATTTTTGAAACAAAAAAAATCATGTTTTAGTGTTTCCATAGTCTGAGAGCCATAGTTTTTTCAGTTTTTGGGGGATTATCTTGGGTAGGGTATGATTTTTGAGGGATGAGATGACTGTTTGATTGGAACTATTTTGGGGTGTGTGTGACTTTTTGATCGCTTGCTATTACACTTTTTGTGATGTAAGGTGACCAAAAAATTGTTTATTTAGCACAGTTTTTATTTTTTACGGTGTTCATCTGAGGGGTTAGGTCATGTGATATGTTTATAGAGCCAGTCGATACGGTTGCGGCAATACCTAATATGTCAACTTTTTTCCTCCCCTATTTTTTACCAATTTTTTTTTACTTTATTTTGGGAATATGACATTTTTGTTTATTTAAAACTTTTTTTGGGAGGAAAACTTTTTTTTTCAACTTTTTTTTTCACTTTATTTTTTGGCCCACTTTTGGGACTTCAACTTTACGGGGTCTAATCTTTTACAATGCATTCCAATACTTCAGTTTTGGAATGCATTGGCTATATGAGTAATACAGTGTGTATTCATACTCATACAGCTTCCGGCCTGTGAGATCCAGAGGGTTGGATCTCACAGGCTCGTTACAGGAAGGCAGCACCGATGTCTCAGGAAGGCATTTCGCTGCCTTCCATGCCATCGGGTCCCCCCTACAGCCCCACGGGGACCCGATGGCACCTGCGCCCGCCGCCGCCGCACCATAAAAAGCCGCAAACCGCAGGTCTGAATTGACCTGCGGTTCGCGGCGATCGCCGTCACGGGGGGGTCATGGGACCCCCCCCGCGCATTTAGTCAAGGTGCCTGCTCAATAATTTGAGCAGGCACCGGCGGGCGGTGATCGGAAATACACATGTTGTACCGGTATGTCATGTGTCCTTAAGTACTAGCACAACATGCCGTACCGGTACGTCATGTGTCCCAAACAGGTTAAAAAAGTCCACCTTTACTCCACTCATTAATCTAACTTAGGGGCCATTTATTGTGAGATTTTGAGCTACAACCTCCTTCCCTTAGTCAGAGCATTGAAGATTAGAGATGGCCTTGTGGTTCGCCCGGAGAACTTTGCTCGTTCGTGATTCACCTAACATGCGAACATATGGCACGCGCCATATTCTTTTGTATAGCGCCAAACTTTGACCCATGACACATCCATCAGGTGGGGCAGGACAGCCAATTGAGACGTTTCAGCACATGGACACACCCCCAACCCTATAACAGAACCCGATCTGGCAGCCATTTTACATTATGTGTTTTTCCAGTATACGGAGAGGTTGCATTTTGGAGCAGAGACGGTTAGGGACACCAAACGCCAGCTAATAGGGCAACAAAAGTCATTTTAAGGACTGGTATAGGTGTGCTATCGATAGGTGTGATATAGAGGGGTGTGATATACTTATAATATAATTTCTAACATAGGAATTATATTATAGTGTATTTGTATTGTGCAGCAGTTGTGTGCGGTTCTGCTGCGATACTGCAGCTAGATGAGGGACAAACGCTATTGGAGTAACTAATTGCAACGGGTGTGACATACCTGTTGGCTCAAAAAAAACTGCTTAAGGGCTGTGCTATACCTTCTTCCACAAAATCCTGATTGAGGGGTGCTATATACCTGTTTCCACCAAATACTGATCGAGGGGTGCCATATACTATTACACAAAATACTGATTGAGGGGTACTATATACCTATTTCTGCCAAATACTGATTGAGGGGTGCTATTTACTAGTTTCCGCCAAATACTGATTGAGAGGTGCTATACATCATTTTCCGCCAAATACTGATTAAGGGGTGTCATATACCTTCTTCCACTAAATACTGATTGAGGGGTGCCATTGCTATATACCTTCTTCTACCAAATACTGATTGAGGGGTGCCATATTCCTGGTTCCGCCAAATACTGATTAAGGGGTGCTATATACCTGTTTCCGCCAAATACTGATTGTGGGGTGCCATATACTTTCTTCCACTAAATACAGATAAAGGGGTGCTGCTGCTATATACTTTCTTCCACCAAATACTGATTGAGGGGTGAAATACACCTGCTTCCACAAAATACTGATCGAGGGGTGCCATATACCTGTTTCCGCCAAAGACTAATTGAGGGATGCTATATACCTGTTTCCGCCAAATACTGACTAAGAGGTTCCATACACCTGTTTCCACCAAATACTGATTGAGGGGTGCCATATACCTTTTTGCAATAAATACTGATTGAGGGGTGCTATTCCTATATACCTTCTTCCACCAAATACTGATTGAGGGGTGCAATACACCTTTTTCCGCCAAATACTGATTGAGGGCAGCTATATACCTGTTTTTCGCCGAATACTGATTGAGGGGTGCTATATACCTATTTCCACTAAATACTGATTGAGGGGTGCCATTGCTATATACCTTCTTCCACCAAATACCAATTACGGGGTGCAATACACCTTTTTCCACCAAATACTGATTGAGGGGTGCCATATACTTTCTTCCACTAAACACTGATTAGGGGTGCTATTGCTATATACCTTCTTCCACCAAATACTGATTGAGGGGTGCAATACAACTGCTTCCACAAAATACAAATTGAGGGGTGCGATATACCTGCTTCTACCAAATATCGATTGAGGCCTGCGATACACCTGCTTCCGCAAAATACTGATTAATGGGATTGTTATACCTGTTTCCACCAAATACTGATTGAAGCCTGCAATATACCTGCTTCCACAAATACTGCTCTTCTCTAGGGACTTTGGCACAGGGTCATTTTGAAAATGACAGGCAGAGGAAGAGGCAAGACATTCCGCAGGGGTGGTAGGGGTCAGACAGGTGCACCAGGCCGGAGCCTAAGTGTGAAGTTGGAGAAGGTGCGTGCGATTACGTCAAAGGACGCACCAGAGTTGGTTGAGTGGCTCACTCAGCCTTCTGCTTCTGCACCCTCTTCATCCTCTGTATCTGCACCCTCCTCACTCTCTGCTGTGTGCACCCCCAAAGACACCACCACCACCATAGCCCCTCCACTCGAGTCAGAGGAATTATTTTCCCATCCATTCCCAGACTTTACGGATCCACAGCCATTCTTGGCTTTGAATGAGGAAGAGGAGGTAGCAACGGCCGACACCCAGCGGTCTGACGACAGTACCCAGATCAGCCCCAAGGATGGTGGTCCCCGCTGTTGTTGCCTACTCCAAGATCTCTAATGTCAGTGGTGGTGAAGGTGACGATGATGACGTGTTGATGGACGTCACTTGGGTGCCCACAAGAGAGGAAGAGGAGGGGAGTTAAGAGGGAGAGACGGAGCAGCAGATATGGATGAAAAGGAGGAGAAGCAGGCAGAACTCGCAGTGTACAGGAGGCAAAAAGCAGACTGCAAATGTATCTGGAGCGAGCCATCCACCATGCACGGTCACATCTTGTGCTCCCAGGACGCCGGTACATGGCTCTGCAGTGTGGGCTTTTTTTAACGTTTCAGCTGCTGATAATAGTATTGCCATCTGCAGCCTGTGCTGTCAACGCATAAGTCGCGATAATCCCAACACTCACCTAGGGACGACCGCCTTAAGAAGGCACCTGGCCTCCTATCACCGAGCCCAATGAGAGCAACGCCATCAGAACCCACAAAGCCACACTCCTGGCGCTCCACGTCCTGACTCTTCTCCTTCTCCTCTCTCCTCCCATTTGTCCTCCACTCCACCTTCCACCGTGCTGTCGTCGCATTCATCTGGCACAAGGCAGGCTTCCATGGCCCAAATGTTCGAGCGTAAAAAAAATGATGATGCCAAATAATCCTCTTGCCTAATGGCTGACCGCTGGCTTGTCGGAACTGCTAGCCCACCAACTACTGCCATATAAATTGGTGGACTCGGAGGCCTTTAGAAAATTTGTGGCCATTGGAACACCACAATGGAAGGTCCCTGGAAGGAAATATTTCTCCCAGAATGGCATCCCAGAGCTATATGGCCACGTTCAGCGGCAATTTAATATATCTCTGGCACACAGTGTTGGTGCCAAGATACATATGACTACAGACATGTGGTCTAGCAAACACAGGCTGGGAAGGTACATAACTTTTACTGCCCACTGGGTGAACCTTGTGATAAACCGTGGCACCCGTGTGGATTTGGTGTTACTGCCACGGATTGCATGCAGGCCTGCCTCTTCTTCTCCTCCTCCTACTCCATCCTCCGTCTCCTCCTCGGCTGACTCCTCCTTTTCCCCTGCTACCGCCTCTTCTGCTGCACCCCCCAAGCTCCCAAGAACCTATTGGACGTGCAAGATAAGACGTTGCCATGCTGTGCTGCGGCTGTTGTGCCTGGAAGCCAAGAGCCACACCGGTCCCGCACTTCTTTCAGCTCTGCGGTCACAGGCCGATCAGTGGCTAACCCCGCTCAATTTGACAGTTGTTAAAGTGGTGTGCGACAACGGTGCAAATCTACTGAGCGTGCTGAACTTAGTCATGCAGCGATTCATTGCCAAATACCCCGGGGTTCAAGACGTCTTGCGGCAGGCCAGGAAGATCTTTTTTAGATCCACCTAGCCCTTCCCCAGATGTGGAAAAGATTGAGTGCACTGATGCCCAACCACTTATGTTTCAGGATGTGGACATGAGAGGACCACCGCAGCATGTCTCTGATGATGATGACGAAACATAGGTGCTGCTGTGGCTTTCTGCTGTGTGCAGAACGGCAAGGACGACAGGGGAGAAGAGTGGGTGGAAGATGATGTGGAGGATGATGAGATCCTAGACCCCACATGGAATCAAGGTCATGCAAGTGACGTGTGCAGTTCGGAGTTCGAGGTGGTGGTCACACAGCGCCAGCTGCACAGAAAAAGAAGGAGCAGTGTGAAAAAGCAGAGTGGCTGTCCCCTAGCCAGTATGCCTGCTACTGCCCACCGCACCCAGGGACTGAGCACACCAAATCCAGCTCCAAGGAGTTTCCTGGCGTGGCAGTTCTTCAGACAATGTGACGACAAGACTCGAGTGGTTTGCACGCTGTGCAATCAGAGCCTGAAGCGAGGCATAAATGTTCTAAACATGAGCACCACCTGCATGACCAGGTATCTAAATGCAAAGCACGAGCTGCAGTGGAGTACAGACCTGAAAAACCACAAAAGATCTCAGGCTCCAATTGCTCCCTCTTTTGCTGCAGTCTCGGCCTCTTCCTCCACCTCTGGAGTGACAGTGTCACCTGCTACCCCGCAAACAGAGGATCTGGCAGCAACACCACCACCTCCACCACCGTCAGCCAGCATGTCCACACTGTCCCACTGGAGACAAAGAGGAAGTACCTTCCTACCTACCTGCGATCCCTGGCCCTGAATGCCAGCATTTCAAAATTCCTGGCTTTTGAAATACTGTCATTCCGTCTGGTGGAGACAGAGACTTTGAAAAACGTTATGGCGGTGGCTGTCCCACAATACGTGGTTCCCAGCTGCCACTAATTTTCCAGGCGAGCCATCCCTGCCCTGCACAACTAAGTGGCGGACAAAATCAGGTGTGCACTGCGCAACACCATCTGTGGCAAGGTACACATAACTTTCCATATGTGGACCAGTAATCACGGGCAGGGACGTTATATCTCCCTAACTGCACACTGGGTAAATGCAGTGGCGGCTGGGCCTGAGGTGGATAGCAGTTTGGCGCATGTCCTACCGCCATCGATGATTGCAGGACATTTCTTGTTGCCTCCTGTTGCTTCCTGTTGCCTCCTCCTCCGCTTCCTCCTCTAACGCCTCCTCTTCTGGTCAGCGTAACACCTTCACCACCAACTTCAGCACGGCCAGGGGAAAATGACAACAGGCTGTTTTGAAACTCATCTTTTTTGGGGAAAAACCCCACCCCGCGCAGGAGCTGTGGACGGGCATGGAACAATAGATCGATGAGGGGTTGGTGCCAGTGAGCCTCAAGCCTGGCCTGGTGGTGTGCGATAACGGGCCAAATCTCGTAGCAGCCCTGGGGCTAGTCGGTTTGATGCACATCCCTTGCCTGGCGCATGTGCTGAATTTGGTGGTGCAGAGGTTCCTGAAAAATTACCCCGATGTGTCAGAGCTTCTGCAGAAAGTGCGGGCCGTCTGTGCACGCTTTCGGCATTCTCACCCTGCTGCTGCTCTGCTGTCTGCAGGGCAGCGTAACTTCAGCCTTCCCCGCTCACCACCTCATATGCGACGTACCCACAAGGTGGAACTCCACCTTGCACATGCTGGAGAGACTGTGCGAGCAGCTGCAGGCAATAGTGGAGTTTCAGCTGCAGCATACACGGGTGAGTCGCTCTGCGGAACAGCACCACTTCACCACCAACGAGTGGGCCTCCATGCGGGACATGTGTGCCATGTTGCGCTGTTTCGAGTACTTTACCAACATGGCCAGTTCCGATGATGAGGCCCTCAGCGTTACTATCCCGCTTCTATGTCTCCTTGAAAAAACAGTTCGGGCGATGATGGAAGAGGATGTGGCAAAGGAGGAAGAGGAGGAGGAAGAGGGATCATTTCCACGGTTATCAGGCCAGTCATTCACAAGTGGCTCGGAGCGTGAGTTCCTGCACCAATAGAGGCCAGGTACACAACTGTCCAGCCAGGGCACAGTTCTGCAGGATGAGGAGGAGGAGGATGATTAGGAGGAGGAACCGGGTTTACAGCAGGGTGGCACCCAAAGCAGCTTATGGGCATCAATGGAGCGTGGCTGGGGGGACACAGAGGACACAGACGATACATCTCCCACAGAGGACAGCTTGTCGTTGCCTCTGGGCAGCCTGGCACACATGAGCGACTACATGCTGCAGTGCCTGCGCAACGAGCGCCAAGTTGCCCACATTCTAACCAGTGCTGATTACTAGGTGGCCTCCCTGCTGGATCCCCCGCTGCAAGAACAATGATCTGTCCTTAATTCTGTCACTGGAGCATGATCGGAAGATGCGCAAGTACAAGCTTATGCTAGTAGATGCGCTACTGATGGCATTCACACCTGACAGCGGGGGCTCAGTGGAAGCACAAGTCGAAGGCAGAGGAGGAGAAGAAAGTAGTCACCAACGCCGCTGGGGCACCACCAGCACCTCAGAAGGGAGGGTTAGCACGGACGAAATGTGGAAAAGCTTTGTCAGCACGCCACAACAACCAGCACCACCAGATGATATGGAACGTCTGAACAGGAGGCAGCATTTCAGCAACATGGTGGAACAGTACGTGTGCACATGCCTACTCGTACTGACTGATGGTTGTGCCCCATTAAACTTCTGCGTCTCCAAATTAGGCACATGGCCTGAGCTTGCCCTTATGCCTTGGAGGTGCTGGCCTGCCCTGCAGCAAGTGTATTGTCCGAACGTGTGTTTAGCACGGCAGGGGGGTTAATCACAGACATGAGCAGCAGCCTGTCCACAGCAAACATGGACAAGCTCACGTTCATTTAAATGAACCAAGCATGGATCCCACAGGACTTGTCCGTACCTTCTGCTGAGTAGACAAGTATACCGGCCGCACCAAGCCATTGTTATACTTCAGCTCATTTTCTCTTTGCATTCTCTTTTTATTTCCCAATGTTTTGGGGTCTTCCCAAATTTATAAAAAAATAAAAATGAAAATAAAAAAAACACAAAAACAGTGTTGGCTATCTCCTTCTCCTCCACCGCCGCTTCCATCTATACCGCCACGTCCACTGCCTCCTCAACCTCCTGCTCCACTTTGACCTCCGTCTCCTAGTTCAAGATTATTATTTTTTATTTTCTTCTATTCTATGTTATTTTAAGTAATTTCCCTATCCACATTTGTTTGCAAGGCAACTGTCCTGCTCTTACCCCCAGTTTACTTCTTTTTGCAGCCCTTTAGCCCTTTGATGGTTGTTTTTGGTTATTGAATGAGCTGCCTTATAACTATCCTATGAATGTCTACTCAACATTTAGGCAACCAAAAAAAACAAGCCATTCTATGCTGCACTCAACCTGCAGTCAAAAAGTAGATAATTTATAATAAAGAGAACAGTGGAGAACCTTGTTTGGTTATGAAGAGCTATTTAACCCCTTCCCAACAGATGACGTAATAGTATGTCATGGCAGCAAGTGACTTCCCGCATTTGGACGTACTATTTAGTCATAGTGATCGGGTGGGCACCTGAGCAGTGCTCGCCCAATCACTGCAGGGACCCAGCAGTCCCTGATAGCCGGGCCCCTGCTGTATCCACCGGCATCTCTGTAAAAGCCAATGCCAGCGGATTACCCCCTTCTATGTAGTTGCGGCAGGTAAGGGAGGCCATCCGGTCCCTGCGCTGCTGTGGCAGGGACCCGATGGGTGACCATGAAGCCCGATGCCGTGCAGAGGCTGCCCAATGACTTGCACGGCATGGGGACCTGCCTTCTACGGGGGCAGAGGAGATCCAGCCCCAGGCTGTGTCTCCTAGGAAACCTGTTAGTGTATTACACTAACAGGCAATGCATTACAATACAGATGTATTGTAATGCATTGCAGAGGGGATCAGACCAGGGGCATCGCTAGGTCAAAACATTTAGGGCTTGAGCCTCTGATGTTTCGTCCAGGGCCCGAATGTTGCAGCTGGTAGCTATACAACTGCCTCGCCAACCTAAGGACGGCGATACAGTTGAATACTGTGGCCGCTTGCTTGTAGAACGGTGCGGGCGGTCGCCAAGCAACTGCCTGTGCCGGGTCTCAGGCGGCGTGATGATGTCATCGCGCACACCTGCGCCAAGACACAGACGGTGCGGTGACTTCAACATGCCCATCTTAATTGAGAAGCCTGCAACTTGGACCTCTGGCAGTGGGAAATAAGGTGAGTATTTTTTTATATCTTGTCCATAGTGGGAGCTTTGTGAATGCTATGGGCACTAAATGTTGGCATTATACCTGCTGGAGCCACTGGGAGATTGGTTATAACTACAGGGGCCTTTCCAATTACTGGGGACACTGAAGAGGTCATTTTACATGGGGACACTATTTGGGGGTCATTATAACTGTTGGGGGGAACTATAAGTATTGCTGGAACTACAGGGGGCATTATACCTTCTGGGGCACTATCGGAGGGTATTATAACGATAGGGGGAACCACAGGAGGGCCTTATAACTACTTGGGCACTATAGGAGGATATTATACCTATGGGGCAGAACAGGAGAGACTTATTACTACTGGGGCACTACAGGAGGATATTATACCAATTTGGGGCACCACAGGAGGGCCTTATTACTACCGGGACACTACAGGAGGGTATTATACCTATTGGGGGCAGCACAGGAGGGACTTATTACTACTAGGGAACTACAGGAGAGCATTATACCTTCTGGGGCACTACAGGAGGGCATTATATCTATACGGGGCACCACAGAAAAGCCTTATTACTACTGGGGCACTACAGGAGGATATTATACCTATTTTGGGCACCACAGGAGGACCTTATTACTACCGGGACACTACAGAAGGATATTATACCTATTGGGGGCACCACAGGAGGGCATTATTAGTACTGGGGCATTATTCCTATAGAGGCACCGGAGGAGGGCCTTCTTGCTGCTAGGGCAGTATAGGAGCGTATTATACCTATTGGCGGCACCACAGGAGGGCCTTAAACTACTGTGGCACTACAGGGAAGCACTATAGCCACAGGGGCACTATGGGGACATTAGACAGTAACCACTGGGGGTCTTATAGAGGACATTATATGTTCTGCCCAGCAGACATGCCTAGACATGCAATCTCATGTACAGGCAGCCATTTTACCATTGCTTCAGTGTTATTGTAATGTTATAGTACATGTTACGCTATGCTTATACATGTTATTTGTATTCTTGTAGTTTTATCGCACACTTGTACAATCTCTCACTCACGCGCATCGTGCAGAGATGCCCTCCTGTGGTGCCCCCAACATTATAACTATTATGGACACTATAATGGTGGAAAAGTACTACAGGTGGCCTTATTAATATTATTGAGATCTTTATTACTGCTGGGTGCACTATGGTGGCCATTATTATTGGGCACAATATGGAGGGTACTATCACTAACAGGGGCACTCTCGGGGAGTAGTATCATTATTGGGGGCATTGTAGGGGTCAGTATTACTAAGAAGGGCACTCTGGGAGGGAATTATTGCAATAAGTAGGACTTTTATATTACTATAGGTGGACCAATCTGTATAGCAGTATAATTTCTGTGGTATAGTATTAATGGGGCTTTGGGGAGCACAGTAGGCACAGTATTCTGGGCAGCACCAGGATAATACTGTTGGGGTAGCAGGGTGGGGATGACATTAGAAAAGTGAGGAACGTGTTTGGTAAACTCTGCAGAGACTAGATGCGGTTGAAAGAAGTTGTCTGGCCCGAATGGAAAATATGGGGAAAGAAAATGTCTACATCAGAGGAGACATCACCTGGGAGGTACTGGATGTGAGAGGTATATAGTGCTGTATGTTTGTTAGTGTCCATGCAGCAAGTAAAATATGTCTTTAGTCCTACGGCGAGCTTGTGTGTCTGTGTTTAGTGCAGATACTTTGAGGCTTGGGCCCTGGATCTGCAACGCCCATGGATCAGACCCTCAAAAGTTGAAGTCCCGGAGTGGGACAGAAATAAATGTTAAAAAAGAAATGTAAAAAAAAAAGTGTTTTTTATTAAAAATAAAGTTTCAAGTAAAAAAAGAAAAAAACCGCCCCTTTCCTCAGATTTTTTTATAAAAAAACAAAAAAAAAAAACACACACATATTAGGTATTTCCGCGTCCGTAACGACCAGCTATATAAATATATCACATGATACACCCCGTCCGATAAACACCGTAAAAAGTAATAATAAAAATTGTGCCAAAAAAGCAATTTTTTGTCACCTAACATCACATAAAGTTCAACACCAAGCTATCAAAAAGGTAAATACCCCCCAAAATAGTACCAATCAAGCCATTACCACATCCCACAAAAAATTAGACCCTACCTAAGACAATCGGTCAAAAAAAACAAAAAAAAAACCTATAGCTCTCAGACTATGGAGACACTAAAACCACATTTTTTTGTTTCAAAAATACTGTTACTGTATTAAAGTGAAATAAAAAAAAAGTAGACATATTAGGTATCTCCACATCCGTAACAACCTGCTCTATAAAAATATTACATACCTAACCACTCAGGAGGTGAACACCTTAAAAAATACAAAATAGAAATACAAAACCTCTGTGTCAAAACAACCAATTTTTGGGTCACCTTGCCCCATAAAGTGTAATGTTAAATGATCAAAAAAATCATATGTATCCAAAAATGGTACCAATAAAAACGTCATCTCTTCCTGCAAAAAACGAGCCCCTGCACAAGACGATCGGCAGAAAAATAAAAAAATTTGGCGTCCAGAAAATGGAGACACAAAAACTTTAAAAAAATTGAAACAAACAAATTAGACATATTTGATATAATTGTGTCCATAACAATCTGCTCTATAAATATAGCACATGATCTAACCTGTTAGATGAACGTTGTAAAAAAAAAAAAAAAAAAATGGTGCCAAAACAGAGATTTTTTGGTTACCTTTCCTCACAAAAAAAAATAATATAGAGCAACTAAAAATCATATGTACCACAAAATAGTACCCATAATACTGTCACCTTATCCCGTAGTTTCCAAAATGGGGTCACTTTTGGGATTTTCTACTGTATGGGTGGATCATGGGGGCTTCAAATTGGACATGGTATCTAAAGACTAGTCCAGCAAAATCTGCCTTCCAAAAACCAGACGGCGCTCCTTTTCTTCTGAGCCCTGCCGTGTGGCCTTACATCAGTTTACAACCACATATGGGGTGTTTCTGTAATCCGCAGAATAAGGGTAATATTTTGGTTTTGTTTGGCTGTTAACCCTCGATGTGTTAAAGAAAAAAATAGTGAAATTTAGAAATTTCATCTTCATTTCCTTTAATTCTTGTGGAACACCTAAAGGGTTAACAAAGTTTGTAAAATCAGTTTTGAGTAACTTGAGGGGTGTAGTTTCTACAATGGGGTCATTTATGGGGGGGGTTTCTACTATGTAAGACCCACAAAGTGACTTCAGAACTGAACTGGTCCTTAAAAAGTGGGTTTTTGAAATGTTCTTAACATTTTTAAGAATTGCTTTGAAAATTCTAAGCCTTCTAACGTCCTAATAAAATAAAATGACATTTACAAAATGATGCCAACAAAAAGTAGACATATGGGGAATGTTAAGTAATAAATATTTTATGAGGTATCACTTTCTGTTTTAAAAGCAAACGTTGAAAATTGTGAATTTTTAAATTTTTTGGTAAATTTGGGATTTTTTCATAAATAAAGGGGAAATATATTGACTCAAATTTATGACTGTCATGAAGTACAATGTGTCACGAGAAAACAATCTCAGAATGGCTTGGATAAATAAAAGTGTTCTAAAGCTATTACCACATAAAGTGACACATGTCAGATTTGCAAAAAATGGCCTGGGCAGGAGGGTGTAAACTGTCTGGGGGTAGAAGGGGTTAATAATAGACAAGTAGAGTAAAGACATCAATACACATTTAATAGCTATCAGAACAAACGATTGTTCCGACGACAGCTATCTCTCCCAACTCCCTCATACACATACATGTTTGATTCAGACTAACGTGTATACAGTATTTATATAATGGGGAGAAAACCACTGCCAGATACCTTTGGTGGCAGCTTATCTCCTGGGAGAACAAAAGAATCGGGTAAAAATAATCATTTTGCCCGATCCTTCTCTCCCCGGACATCATGTTTCGGAGGACAGTTGAGAGCTCCCCACACACATTAAACTGTCAGCTGAACCATACATTAATGATACCAATGAAAGGAAAATGTTTAACAAAAAAAGCTCATCTGAACATAACCTTAAAAGTAACACCCTAGTTAATGAACAAGTAATTGTATTTTTAAGCTACTAGGGAACAGGTTATCATTTACCCACAGAAATCCATAATATAACAAAGAGGAACGAATGATTTAGAATTTGTTTATACAGGTACAAATAATTCTTTTCAGCAGTCAAAGAAGTGGCAAGTCAATGTCAGTCAGCTGGAATTTTCCTCCAACCCACAAAATCGTAATTCACGTTGAGGGGGTGATGAATTTCAGAAGTAAGTTTGTATAGGAATGCTTTGTCTGGCTCCAGTTCAACACAACAAAAGAAGTCAAACGTTATATGCTATTTGCATCGCTTCACAGAAGTGTTTTGACATAAACTAAATAACAATTCCAGTTAAGAGGCGGCAGACAACTTGGAATGCACTGTCAGAACTACAGTTTCTTCTCGCAGAAAAGATTGTTTTGATTTTTGAGCACCATGCACAGACATTTTTATTAACCTAATTTTTTTGTCTGCTTAACATACTCTGACTTGAATAGCTATTATTATATTTTACAATTAGAATGTGCAATGAATGATTAGCCAGACCAAAAATTCCAGTAAAGTTGTCAAAACAAGAGTAGTAACAGGTTCTGCTCTCTGTTGTCCCTCCAGGCCTGCAATAAATCAATTTAATTTCTTGACTTTTGTCACATTTTTTTCTTGCATTTGCAGTCAGTTATATTTGTGTGGCCCATGCCCTGTAATAAGTATTTGATGTAAGAAGAAGCTGTTAAGAAGATTGTTTTTTGAACGTGGAACCAAGAATGTGAGGAGAACATTGTAGAAACTTTAAAGAGGTCTTATAGGGAGATTTCCTATTAAGAACACAAGTCAGAAGGTTTTAAAAGTAGAAAGGAATCATTAACTTTACAAATCACCCCCTGCTGCTGTTCTGATTCTGCTCTAGTCCTCACTGCTCCTAACTTCCTGGTCTGAACTTGACACAGTGGGAAAGGCCCACTAAATCTATCACAGGTCACCTTTTTGGAGTGCCAAGATGGGAGCAGGAAGTGAAGAACAGTGAGGAACAGATCAGTGTCAGTGTAAATAAAAAAAAGTCTTCTGATCCATATTTATAAAAGCAAAATCTCCCTCAAAATACCCCTTTAACATTGCCTCTTTAGTGCAGCTGTGTGCCATACACAATTATTTCACAATGACAAGACTCAAGACCAGAGAGGAAGGTGTACTCAGGGAGTAAAGATACAGCAGCCACACCTGGTGCCAGAATGCACTGAAAGGCACCTCTGCCACCTAAAAAAAGCCAGTATTTTGGATTGAAGAAAATAGGTTGAGGATCACATTAGTAGTTTGCATTTTGGAACAGGGGCTGCAACTTATGCCCCTGCAGAGAGATGAAAGCAAAAATATCCGAAAACTTGAAAAGATGTCCAGCAACCACTTGAGTACCGTAAATAAAATCATGTAAACTTTATTCCTATAGAAAGTTTAAATCATAATGTGCACATTGTTGTAATTCTGACATGTTTCGTATTTGTCCTTATTTGTAGCGTACTACTTATTTGTAGCGTACTACAATTAGGCTGAGGACTTTTCCAAATATTTCAAACAAAAGATAGTCAACATCAGAGAAAGCTTCACTACACAGTCCCCACAGACCCTCTAAACAACTGCTCGGTCCTCTTCTCCCAAAACCCGCTTCTCCACCATTACAGAAGAAAAACTCTCCACTCTACTCTCCAGATCACATCTCACCATCTGTGCACTTGACCCAATCCCATCCCACCTCATCCCTAACCTCACCACAGTGTTTATCCCAGCCCTAACTCATCTCTTCAACCTATCACTAACCTCTGGTGTCTTCCCCTCTGCTTTTAAACACGCTACCATTACACCCATCCTCAAAAAGCCTTCACTTGACCCATCTTCTTTGTCCAGTTATCGCCCCATATCACTTCTTCCGTATGCCTCAAAGCTACTTGAACATGTCCATTCTGAACTTTCCTCTCACCTTTCCTCCTGCTACCTCTTTGACCGCCTACAATCTGGCTTCCGACCCCACCATTCGATTGAGACTGCCCTCACCAAAGTCACCAATGACCTACTGACAGCCAAAACCAAGAAACAATACTCTGTCCTCCTTCTCCTTGACCTGTCCTCTGCCTTCGACACTGTTGACCACTCCCTTCTGTTGAAAACTCTCTCATCTCTTGGCATCACTGACCTGGCCCTCTCCTGGATCACATCATACCTCACAGACCAGACGTTTAGCGTCTCCCACTCCCGCACCACCTACTCGTCTCATTCCCTCTCTGTTGGTGTCCCGCAAGGCTCTGTCCTAGGACCCCTGCTCTTCTCTATCTACACTTTTGGCCTGGGACAGCTCATAGAGTCCCATGGCTTTCAGTATCACTCCTATGCTGACGACACACAAATCTACCTCTCTGGTCCAGACATCCCCACCTTACTATCCAGAATCCCACAATGTCTATCTTCTATATCATCCTTCTTCTCCTCTCGCTTTCTAAAACTTAACAGGGATAAAACAGAATTCATCCTCTTTCCCCCATCTTGCTCAACCCCCCCAACAGACCTATCTATCACGATCAATGGCTGCACACTCTCCCCGGTCAACCAAGTCCGCTGCCTTGGAGTGACCTTGGATTCTGCCCTCTACTTCAGACCGCACATCCAAGCGCTTTCCACCACCTGCCGCCTCCAACTCAAAAACATCTCCCGCATCCGTGCTTTCCTTAACTTTGAATCTGCGAAAATGCTTGTACATGCCCTCATCATCTCCCGCCTAGACTACTGCAACACTTTCCTCTGTGGCCTTCCATCTAGCACTCTCGCACCCCTCCAATCTATCCTCAACTCTGCTGCCCGACAAATCCACCTCTCACCCTATTACTCCTCTGCCTCTTTCCTCTGCCAATCCCTTCACTGGCTCCCCATTGCCCAGCGAATTCACTTTAAAGTACTAACAAATACAAACAAGGCCGTTCATAACCTGTCCCCTCCCTACATTTCTGAGCTACTTTCCCGATATACCCCCACACGCACTCTCCGATCCTCACAATACCTCCTCCTCTCCTCTTATCGCCTCTTCCCACAATCACCTCCAAGATTTCTCCCGTGCATCCCCCATACTCTGGAACTCGCTACCCCAAAATATCAGACTCTCACCTACAGTGGAATCCTTCAAAAGAAACCTGAAAATCCACCTCTTCAGACAAGCCTACAACCAGTGACCCTGCTGCCTCCATACCGCCATGACCAACTTCACCCGCACCTACTGTGTCCTTCTCCCATACCATGTAGATTGTAAGCCCTCACGGGCAGGGCCCTCTCTCCTTCTGTACCAGTTTGTAACTCGTCTTGTTTATGATTAGTGAAATTGTCTGTATTATGTATGTATACCTCTTCTCATATGTACAGAGCTATAGAATAAATGGCGCTTTAATAATAAACAATAATAATAAAATAATACTGTTTCCAAAATACTTTTTTCATGCATTTCATATGCATATGAATCTGGTTGTTTACCAGTTATACACTCACCTAAAGAATTATTAGGAACACCTGTTCTATTTCTCATTAATGCAATTATCTAGTCAACCAATCACATGGCAGTTGCTTCAATGCATTTAGGGGGGGTGGTCCTGGTCAAGACAATCTCCTGAACTCCAAACTGAATGTCAGAATGGGAAAGAAAGGTGATTTAAGCAATTTTGAGCGTGGCATGGTTGTTGGTGCCAGACGGGCCGGTCTGAGTATTTCACAATCTGCTCAGTTACTGGGATTTTCACGCACAACCATTTCTAGGGTTTACAAAGAAAGGTGTGAAAAGGGAAAAACATCCAGTATGCGGCAGTCCTGTGGGCGAAAATGCCTTGTGGATGCTAGAGGTCAGAGGATAATGGCCGACTGATTCAAGCTGATAGAAGAGCAACGTTGACTGAAATAACCACTCGTTACAACGAGGTATGCAGCAAAGCATTTGTGAAGCCACAACATGCACAACCTTGAGGCGGATAGGCTACAACAGCAGAAGACCCCACCGGGTACCACTCATCTCCACTACAAATAGGAAAAAGAGGCTACAATTTGCATGAGCTCACCAAAATTGGACTGTTGAAGACTGGAAAAATGTTGCCTGGTCTGATAAGTCTCGATTTCTGTTGAGACATTCAAATGAGTCCGAATTTGGCGTAAACAGAATGAGAACATGTATCCATCCTCTGATGGCTACTTCCAGCAGGATAATGCACCATGTCACAAAGCTTAAATCATTTCAAATTGGTTTCTTGAACATGACAATGAGTTCACTGTACTAAAATGGCCCCCACAGTCACCAGATCTCAACCCAATAGAGCATCTTTGGGATGTGGTGGAACGGGAGCTTCGTGCCCTGGATGTGCATCCCTCAAATCTCCATCAACTGCAAGATGCTATCCTATCAATATGGGCCAACATTTCTAAAGAATGCTATCAGCACCTTGTTGAATCAATGCCACGTAGAATTAAGTCAGTTCTGAAGGCAAAAGGGGGTCCAACACCGTATTAGTATGGTGTTCCTAATAATTCTTTAGGTGAGTGTATACCAATATAGTGAATATATTCGTTATTTAGAATTTTCGCATTATTTTTTCCTATCTGCACAGTTGTTCGCATACTCCTCCCCGACAAGCGTCCCCGTCACCATGGGAATGCCTGTGGGCTAGAAAATACCATCGGATCTGAGTTTTCCCTAAGATCGTGAAAACTCAGATTGTATATTCTAACCCACAGGCATTCCCATGGTGACGGGGACACTTGTCGGGGAGCAGTATGCCAAAGTGGAATAACAGTACACATTGGAAAAAAAAAAAAGACGAATATTCTAAATATATATTCGCTATATTGCTATAACTTCGTCTTTTAGAATATTACGAATATTCTAAAAGACGAAGTTATAGCAATATCGCGAATATTCGTAAAATACACATATAGACTGCAATTTAGCTAATCTAGTGCTATAGTATTTTTTTCTAATAGTGTACATTTTTTCCAAAACTGAAGTGTAGAAGAGGCAAAAAAAATTAGATTAAAAAAAAGATTATAGCGCTATATTAGCTAAATTAGTCTATATGTGTATTTTACAAATATTCGTTATATTGCTATATATGCTTCGTTTTTTTGAATATTCGCAATATTCTAAAAGACGAAGTTATAGCAATATCGCGAATATTCGTAAAATACACACATTAGCCTAGCAATAGTCATAGGAAAGTTGCCTTATACAGTTAAAAGAAGATTCGCAATACACGAATAATTAAATCGCATATTATTCGCGATAAATAGAATAATGACGAATATTCTATTTCGATGAATATAAGACGAATATTCAATCGAATATTTGCGAAATATCGCGAAATCGAATATGGCACTTCCCGCTCATCACTAATTCTCGATTACAGATCTCATAATTTCTCTCAGTAACAGAGAACTTAAGAGAAAAGAAGGCGCATGGCCTTAAGTTAGTGAGAGTTGATGAGTTCTGGGAGAGTACTGCCCCTACTCCATCCACGGAGGCATCAACCTTGACCACAAAAGGCCTATCTAGGTGCAGATGAATTAACACTGGGGCGTTAACGAAATAGTTCTTGAGAGTTTCAAGAGCCTCTATGGTTTTTGACGACCAGTTCACTAGATCTGCCCCCTGCTTGGTTAGGTTGGTGAGAGGCTTGGCGATAATATAATTTAATAATAAACTTCCGGTAATAATTAGAAAAACCTAGGAAGCGTTGTAATGCTTCAAGAGATGAAGGTCTCACCCACTCCAAAATAACTTGTACTTTCCCCGGATCCATCAGATTGGGGAGTATGAATATATCCCAAAAACAAAGTCTCCTGTACTCCAAATATACACTTCTTCCCCTTAGCGAATAATCGGTTCTCCTGAAGAACCTCCAGTACCTGTCTATTGTGACTAACATGAGAATCCCAGTCCAATGAATAAATCAGAATGTCATCCAAATAAACAATCATGAATTGACAAAATTTTGGAAAACCGCCGGAGCATTACTTTGGCATTACTCAAACCAAACAGCATCACCAAGTATTCATAATGACCTTCAAGGGTATTAAAAGTCGTTTTCCACTCATCCCCCTCCTTAATTTAAATAAGATTATAGGCCCCCCTCCTTAATTTAAATAAGATTATAGGCATGGGTTCTTTTAGCGGATTCTCCAATTTGACTTTCATGGGTGTGGAGTCAGGCTTAACCACCACCTGTGGAAACATCGGAAGCTCTCTTTGTCTTTCCCTTATACGTTGGTCCAGTCTAACAGCTAACATCATAGTCTTCTCTAAGGTGTCGGGGAGAGGGTAACTGACCAACATATCCCTCAAATCCTCAGAAAGCCCTGCACTGAACTGGCACTTAAGCGCTGGGTCGTTCCAACCAGAGGAAACGCACCATTTCCGGAATTTGGTGCAATTTTCCTCCACCAGTTTGTCTCCCTAAGAGACTTTAATTGTGACTCTGCCACCGCTGATCTATCGGGTTCATCGTAGAGTCCACTTAAAGCCTGAAAAAATGCTTCAACAGTAGCTAGGCAAGTCAGTGGGGAGAGAGAAGGCCCATTCTTGTGGGTCTCCCTGCAACAAAGAGATAATAATGCTTACTCTTTGTTGTTCGCAACCCGAAGAATGAGGACATAAGCTTACAGCTTTCAATAAATGTAAAAAAATGTTTGCGGTCCCCTGAAAATCGGTCGGGTAACTTAACATGTGGTTCAAGATTCTGTCCAGAGGAGGCCGCTATAGGCAGAGTCTGAAGCCATTCCTGCTGCTGTAGCCTCTCTGCCATTTCCTGCACCATTTGGGCAAGATTATGGACTTGATCCGTAAGTACTTGCATAGGGTCCATGGTATAGGTATGGGTATGGCCTGTGATTCTGTCACAGTGGGGGTGGGGATGCGTGCAGCCCTGAACTCCATCCACACCTCTGTCCCTGCCTACTTGCACGGCCCATCCTAACCAATGACATACAACTGGGCGGCAGTCCCTAGCTTGCGTAAGTGCAGGGGCCTAAAGAACAATAAAAGGAGTGACAGGCAGGCACACAAACACTGGAGGAGTAACCCAGAGGTGGAAGATAACAACGGCACTAAGGGAAGAAACAAAGCAAGGTCGATACGAACTGGGTCAGAAGCCAAGAAGTCACGACAGTACAAGGGGGAAATACCAACTCGAGGTCAAGTACAAGCCGAGGTCAAAAATAGAAGTCCAAAGCGCTGCATGGAGAACGCTCGTCGCCGGTTCCCCCTTACAATATAACTGCACCGCTGAACGGCAAATATATTTTTCTTTTGCCACTAATACACGCCACAAAAGGTTTTAGAACATATAACTGCACCGCTGAACAGCAAATATATATATTTTTTGCCACTAATACAATCCACAAAAGGCTTTAAAACTAATAACTGCAACGCTGAACGGCAAATATATTTTACTTTTGCCACTAATGCAAAACAAAAAGGGCTTTAGAACATATAACTGTAGCGCTAAACAGAAAATCGGCCCTTATTTTTATACATATATACACACCACAGAAGGCTTTAGAACATATAACTGCACCGCTGAACGGCAAATATATTTTTATTTTGCTACTATTACACGACAAAAATGGCTTTAGAACATATAACTGCACAGCTGAACGGCAAAAATATTTTTCTTTTGCCACTAATACACGCAACAAAAGGCTTTAGAACATATAACTGCACTGCTGAACAGCAAATATATTTTTATTTTACCACTAATACATGCCACAAAAGGCTTTAGAACATATAACTGCAACGCTGAACGGCAAATATATTTTTTCTTTTGCCACTAATACACTCCACAAAAGCCTTTAAAACATATAACTGCACCGCTGGATGGCAAATATATTTTTATTTTGCCACTATTACACGACGAAAAGGTCTTTAGAACATATAACTGCACTGCTGAACGGCAAATATATTTTACTTTTGCCACTAACACACGACAAAAAGGGCTTTAGAACATATAACTGCACCACTGAACAGCAAAAAGGCCCTTATTTTGTTTCACTTATACACGCCTCAGAAGGCTTTAGAACATATAACTGCACCGCTGAATGGAATATATATTTTCATTTTGCTACTATTACACGACGAAAAAGGTTTTAGAACATATAACTGCACCGTTGAACGGCAAATATATTTTACTTTTGCCACTAATACTCGCCACAAAAGGCTTTAGAACATATAACTGCACCGCTAAACGCCAAATATATTTTTCTTTTGCCACTAATACACGCCACAAAAAATCATGTTCATGTATTTCTTTTTATAAACGAACATGAAATACTAGTGCACAATCTTATGGATATGTTTTCTCATTCTATTTTTTATCAGCCTGATGAAGGGCTTATGTTAGCCCGAGTGCTGTAGTCAAACAGATTTGAAACTATTGAAGATTTCTCCACCAACGATCTGAGTGCACCATTTCTGGCTTTCCTTTATTATTTGCCTAAATGTTGTTTCTTAACTCTAACACGCAGCGTGACAATAGTGGAGTCTACTCGTTTTCGGAAGAGGACGCAAGAAGAATCACCTCATCTGTTACGGTGTCAAATGAGTTCTTATCTAACACCAACCCAATAGTGTCTGTGAACTCGCTTGAAAAAACATATAAAAAATTGATTTCTCTGGAATTACACATGGTCACCTTGGCGGAGTACTATAAAAAGAAAATCATACCTAGAGGTCTTCGCTGTAATCTGCGACAAACCCAATTCTCAGAGGACTCAGAGTTTTGTCTTCAATTTGAGAGGATACTTAATAAAGCATCACTTGATATTATTCTCCTAACCTTGGAGCGGGCCAGTAAGGAAATCAAGAAGACCAAGGAGGAGATCATTACTCTAGAACAAAACCTGTTCCAGGAAATATCTACAGAGGAAGCTACAGCTATCCGAAATAACATTACCCAAAAGAATAACCACTTCAGATAGAATCTAGAAGACCGCAAAAGATCTAAATTTCAAAGAGACGTCCAGGACTATATACCTGCAACTATCCTACTACGGGGACCGCTACTGCACAAACCTCAGGCTCATCCAGTGCCACAGACGTGGAATTTTTAGACAGAGGAAAATATCTTTACAACAGGCGGAATTTACCACGATTGAACAAGAGTTCATTCTGTCCCTTTTTATCCTTTGTCCTCAAACTGAACTATTTCCTTTTTGAGGATCAATTCTACCTACAGATAGCCGGGAAATGGGCTGCAATGTAGCACCAACATTCGCTGTTATCTACATGAACTTCTTTGAGGAAAAAGTTGTTTATTCACATGCAATGTTCGATGAGTATGCTCGATGTTGGGTTAGATACATTGACGATGTGTTTTGTGTTTGGCAGGGAACTCCGGAAGACCTAGTTGCCACCAGGCTATTAATTCCAGCGTCTCCTCCATTTCTCTCTCTCTGAACTTCAGCCGGTCGGAAATTTCCTTCCTGGATGTCTGCCTTAAGGTAAGAGATAACACTATTACAACGAACCTATACACAAAACCGAATGACAAAAATAGTCTACTTAGGTTTAATAGTTTTCATCCCCCTGGCCTCATCCGGTCCCTTCCACGATCTCAATTTATAAGAGTCAAGCGTATAGTTTCAGACCCATCCATCGTTGAGGTCAGACTCAACGAAATGTCACAGAAATTCATTGCTAGGGGTTTCCCTACCCATATCCTTCAAAACCATACTCATAAAGTAGTGGACATGTCCAGAACAAACCGATTGATGCCGAAACTATCAACTAATAGAACCCTTCAGAAACGCATCCCGTGTGTCACAGCATTTTCTCATCTTAGTACGGACATTAAAAAATTGTGTATAGACATTGGCACATTTTGACAAATAATTTCCCTAACATTTTCCCCGAAATGCCATTTATGTCTTACAAGAGGGCTAGGAACATTAGGGACATGCTTGTCAAATCGGACCTTGGATCCAACAAGGGTAACAGTATACAGACTACCATTACAGGCTCCCCCAATAGAGGTACGTATACATGCCTCTCATGTGCCCAATGCAGTAATGTTACCAAGGGCTCGACGTTCACTCACCCCACTACAGGCAAGACATACAATATCCAGGGTCATTTTTCATGCCAGACCAATTACGCAATTTATCTGATTAAATGCCCTTGTGGCCTTGGCTACGTGTGCCAGACCATTTAAAAAATCAAGGAGCATATTTGTCAGCATAAATCGAATATTCGGACTAAAAAGGCAGACGCCCCATTAGTTGAACACTTTATTTTACACAAACATGCCATTAGCCAATTACGGTTCCATGTGATCGATTGGATTCCCCCCCCCCCCGCCCTCTGAGCAGAGGAGTGATCGTCAAATGTTGTTACGGGAGAGAGAGATGGCGTGGATTAGATGCCTAAGTACATTGCAACCTATTGGACTCAATAGAGATTACCTTTTGGATGAATAATGTTATAAATTTTCCTTACGAGATATTTTAATGTTTGTTTCTCTTTTTCATTCATTTTCTAGGACCGGAGCCGTCCAGTAGCGGATGGAGACATCCGCCAAGCACGTCCTACAGTCCACCTGTCCACTATATCATGCATCCTATGTTCCCGTTTCTCATAACAATATGTGGGATTTCTTCTTTACTACTGATATGTTACTATACTTCATACATGCAATAACCCATATATATAATGTGTTAATGTTCGCCGTTGCCCTCATACCTTTCATTAAGGCATAATTGCTACTTCCCTTTCATTAAGGCGCAGCTCGGCTCATTATCAATATGTGGCACCATATTCTCACGTCAAAATTTGCCGAACTTCTTGCAGCCCAGTCCTTTCTGGCCATTTAGCTATGGCTACAAGATTACCTTTTTGCATTAGGCATTGACTGGCGCCCACAGCTTTGCCCTCTTCGTAGATGGCCGCCGTCACATGGCCCTTTTTTCTGCGTATGAGCAGTTATGGGACGTTCTCATCACAGATTAGACTTATAGTTGCATCCTGAGAGCGCTTCTCCTTCCTCTGCGCATGCCCAACCTTGCCACACATCCTCCTAGCGCTCATGCCTGGTTATTGTGTTCCACGCCTCACTCTCGGGCTCTCCCGCCCACATCGCTGGGCATGTGACCCCTGGCTACCAATCAGGGACTCCTTACCTGTATTTATCATGGCGCCCTACACCACAGTCTAGAGCCGGCTGCGTTCTACATGTGGTCACGTTACTGGTGAGTTTTGAGTGTTGGGATTTATTGTATCCAGCCTCTGTCTATATGGGATATGTTTTTATAATGTCCGCTCCTCTCCATTGCCCTTTCTTTACATCCTCACTATTGTCCTTTGTTGTCTTGTCTTTTGTTGCCTGTTTAGGCTTACATGTTTTCAGCCTGCCTTTAGTCACTGTGTGCCTAGTATTTAGCTCAGATCACATTCCTGATTACTTTTTAGCCATCACGTATTTGATTTGACCAGATACAGTACATAGGTATCTCCTTCAATTTCCCCTAATATATGTATGGACTGTCTGTTGGATGTTGATACTCACCTACTATCAGCTTTAGTCCCACATTTAGTGTGCTGTCCAGATGTTATGAATTATATTGTCATGTTTTTTTATAAAAATCATGTTTATTCATTAGAATCATGTTCATGTATTTCTTTTTATAAACAAATTATGTAAATCTGCAATTGCTTGGTCTATGAAATACTAGTCTTACTAATACTAATCTTATAGATATGTTTTCTCATTCTATTTTTTTATCAGCCTGATGAAGGGCTTATGTTAGCCCGAAACGTTGCTACTTGTGTACCACTGTGCCCGGCTGAAATGAAATGAAATAAAAATTCACTGAGCATCATTATTATCGTTGGAGTGCCGTCTAAATTTATATGATACATACAGTTCTTGAGGTGGAGCTGAGAACAAAACCCGGACGTGCACCCAGTTTTGCCAGATTTAGAAAGAGTGCTGTAGTCAAACTGATTTAAAACTACAAAAGGCTTTAGAACATATAACTGCACCGCTGAACGGCAAATATATTTTACTTTTGCCACTAATACACGACAAAAAGGGCTTTAGAACATATAACTGCACTGCTGAACGGCAAATAGGCCCTTATTTTTTTCCACTTATACACGCCACAGAAGGCTTTAGAACATATAACTGCACCGCTGAACGCCAAATATATTTTCATTTTGCTACTATTACACGACAAAAGGGCTTTAGGACATATACTGTACCGCTGAACGGCAAATATATTTTTCTTTTGCCACTAATACACACCACAAAAGGCTTTAGAACATATAACTGCGCCACTGAACGGCAGATATATATTTCTTTTGCCACTAATACACAACATAAAGTACTGTAATTTTAGCACTTCACCACAGAACGGCTAATAAGCCCCAAAAATGCTTTAGAACATATAACTGCACTGCACAAGGGCAAATAAGACATAGAAATATTTCCTTGTAATAAACCCTGTTAATGGCTGTAACACCCCAATAACAAGAATGGTTTGCTGGAATTAAAGAGCTGTATAATGGCAATTTGGGTGCCTAGTCAGTGCAGCATGGTGTAATAGGATTGTTCCCATTTCCCAGGCTGTAACCTCCCCTACTGAACCCTGTTCAACAGAAATGCTGAATGATTCCTCCCTTTCCTTTCCCAACACCTTTAATAATTTTTCCCTGCACTTGTAAATCGTTTTTTTAGCACAATGAAGTTTTTTCTAGCACTGTCCCTAGCGCCTGCTGACATCTCTCCCTGCACTAAGTACACTGGAAAATGGCAGAATCCAAAATGGTTGAGACTCTTTGTAGGGCTGCGACATCACAGTGCTGGCTGGCTGCTGATTGGCTGCATGCATGGTATTATGGGTGATCCTGCCTTCCCAGAGTTCCTTGCTCCATGTCCTCAGACGTGCAGCAGCCATTTTAGGAAAAAATGCGATTTGTTACCACGAAGCGTGTTCTGTCTTCATACACGTTCACACAGTGTGCAGTCTGACATTCAGCATAAACTATTCCTGTCTTCCATATAAGAGGACTGTTCTTTGTAGTCCAACTTGTTTATTGGTCAACAGGATTGTGAATTGGTAAAACTACAAGAATACAAATGGCTTGTATAAGTAAAACATATAGAATTGCATGTACAGTAATACATTAACAGAGAAAGCAGATGTCCAAAATGGCTGCCTATACATAGATTGCATGGCTAGCTAACAGAAATAACTCCCTGAGTGACACTTATACCTAGCTAAACAGCTCTGCATAACATAATATCCCTGAAACAAGGAAGATCTCATTCACCAGATATACTTTCAAAAGGATGGTGGAGTTTAAGAAGTAGATATGCAGGAGACAGCTCTGCTGATGTCCTGTAACATGGAGACTGGGCTTCTCTTTCCCAGAATGCACTACATTCCCACAATACTTTGCACCTCCCAACAATACAATAATCTTTATTAACAGACAAACAAAGTGTAGTACATATTTAAGACCGCTAGATGGTGCTGTAACCTAACTAATAACTACAGAAATACAGGAATTACAGCAGAATGAATTAGAAATGAAATAGACATGATCTAAAATGATTCTCCCTGTGCTGGGAAGAACAAAGAGTGAGGAAATTCAGATTCGGTGCGAATCAAATTTTTCCTAAAATTTAGATTGAATTCCACTTCGTCAGCTTCAATTGGCTCATCTCTAGCGTTCATCTTAATCACCCTCTTGTAACTCCAATTACCAGATACTATGGTGATTAAATAATTTGGTCACTGTACCTTGTAATTCAAAGGTGAAAACCCCAAGATGTTTTCTATAGACATAAAAGTACATGTACTTGTTCTGCACATGCATTACTACAAAACTACCAAGCCATACAGATCAAAGGTAGGGATGAGCGATCCCGTGGAAGTTCGGGTTCAGCCGAAGTTCAGGTCAAAGGGACCCGAACTTGACCACAAACCCGGACCCCATTAAAGTCAATGGGGCCCCGAACTTCACTTTATTATTTTCCGCTATAATATGGTTATAATTGAAAATAATAGCATTCTTAAGACAGAATGCTAAATAAAATGGCCATTGAGGGGTTAAAAATAATTTTAAAACTCACCTCATCCACTTGATCGCGCAGCTGCTTTCCTCTTCTTTCTTATTTCTGCAGGACCTGCAAAAGGACCTGCAATGACATCACCACGCTCACACGTGGTGAACGCGATGACGTCACCGCAGGTCCTTCTATCTTCATTCAGCAGGACCTGCGATGACGTCACCGCGCTCACCCACGGTGACGTCATCGCAGGTCCTTTTGCAGGTCCTGCAGAAGAAGAAGATACCGGCTGCGTGATCAAGTGGATGAGGTGAGGTTTTTTTTATTATTTTTAACACCTCAATGGCTATTTTATTTAG